>NW_026252035.1:0-97676 GCF_025201335.1 Gilbertella persicaria
TACCTTTCAGATATAAGGCTGCATTGAGAGTTGTGCAATCAAAGATTAGGCACAATAGCTTACGTTTGTACACCTACTGATTGGCTGGTCTATTCAAGCTAGTTCTCCAAGGTGTTTAAAAGAGAGAGAGAGAGAGAGAGAGAGAGAGAGAGAGAGAGAGAGAGAGAGAGAGACGTGGGTGCGTTTGGTATGTCAGGAATAGATCTGATTTAGCTTGTTTTGATTTGAGTCTTGGTTTTAGCAGTGACCCGTTTGATTTGGTGTTAACTTGCTGTGGATACAATGGGGGCCTTGCCAAAGATAAATCTCGTATGAGAAAGCCAGATTTGTGAAAGAGTAATTATGAGGATTCTGTATGGTTTGATTCCTTTCCATTGGCATTACCAGATGTACGAGAATTCCAGGGACAGAAGAGCCTCTTTGATATCAGAGATGGATGTGGTAGGCCATAGAAACTCGAAAATTATTTCCTGCTATACCTTCTCTTTAGTTGGACAGTGGAATAACAAGTGGATGGTTGATTCTTTTGAAGATATTCAAACTGGGAAAAGAGAGGAACTGAACACTTGAGGTACAATAAAATGCAAGAACTTGCGATGAGGAATACACCCCAAGATAGACCGGTATGTCACATTATGTTGAATAGAGGTAAGTGACAGGGACTAAAAGAATTTCCACTGTGCCTCTGCAATAGTTCTCAAGGCCAATGGAGGAAACACGGACGAGAGAACTGACTGACGAAATGCCAAAAGAAGATCAGAAGTTGTCAAACAAGCAATTTTCATGAATAATGCCCTTTGGCCAAAGGTGGTTTTTGGACAAATTTTACAAGTCGCTTTTTTTTTTTGGTCCAAATCAGCTCCAATTGTATCATATATTTTAGTAGGCATGGTTTATAGGTATTTAGAGCATCTATGCCGGTATAAACAGACTTTGCGTGACCTTTACATGCTAAGAAAATACAAAGATTTGCACAAAGTTGTTCTTCTCACTGATGAACTAATCAAAAGGCTAAATGAAATTGAATAGAGGCGTGATACATAAGATTCCTGTTTTAATTGATGTACTTTGTTGCATTCGGAATAGAAAACACATGGTTCATTGATCCATATGGATTTAGATTAATGACATGCGTCTATGATAGGAGGATGTTACTTTTTCACTGGCAATGACAATGCTGCTTCCTTCTGCGTTCGTGGCAAAAAAAAACAATAAGAAACTTATGCGCCTGTACTTTATTGACCAATGACATGGTTTTCGTATTATACACCTCAAGATCTCCACTGCCATTTGTTGTGTACTCACTAGAAGGATGTAATGGCTGTCATGCTAAACAACGATACTCTGTCAAAGAAGATAGAGTAAAAACAGCTAACCCAATCGTGGGTTGAGGGTAAATATCATATTTTATGGGTACCCAATGGATCTGGTATAATGTCCATTGTATGCAGCAACTTCATGTTAATGATATCATACACAAAGAGCTGATCCTTAAGGACAACAGCCAATCGTTTTCTGTTCGTCTTGACCGTCAGGATAGGACTGTAGAAATTGAGTTCACATATTGTGTTTTCTCTTTTTGTATTGATCAGCCCAAAACTCTTGCAGGTACGTTGATGGTCAGAGCCTACAAGAGCAACAAGGGAAGTAGAAAGCAACATTTTAGAGATTTTCACATCCTCACCCACTACAAAGAATAGGTATTAGATTGTTGCTGCGCATCAAAACATACGTTTGAAATAAAACTTTTGAAATGGATCACAATGATAGAAACGATATCCTTTAGCAGTGTCTACAGAAATACAGCTAAAGTCTTGATTGAAGTTGGCACACAATATTTGGTTATCATCGCGTGTTTTTTAAGCCATGACTAACCGTAGTTATGAGTGTTATACACTGATCCGGAATAAAAATTAGTCCAGTTTGTTGTCATTCGAACTCAGTAACAAAGGTATTATGATCCAAGAGCCCTTTAATATGCCAAGATGATGCATAAACGCACTCAGTTCTTTGTTGATGATTTGTTGAGATATTATCTTAAGATAACATAAACAGAAAGAAACCAGCACTTGGTGTTACAGCCTTTAGCATCAATCATATCTTTGTATTAGTTAGTCATATTGTGCAGTAGTATGAATGTAATGAGTTGAAGCATGGCTCTTTCCCAACACTTTTCTCGGTCAACAGAGTTAGAAACAGCTCCTGAGCCTAAAAATGCTAGCAAACAATGATCGTATGCTCAAGTAGTAGCTGCGAAGACTCGAGCGCCCTTGATACACAAGGACATTACTTAACCTCACCCTGAAGACTCTTCTTCACTAAGTGAAGTACATTCGAGGATTTACAGATCATCCAGATCTAAGAATCCTTTTCTTCTTGACACAACCAAGGTCAAAGCTCAATACACAGACCTTCAGTGCCTGCAAGAGATCAAAGTCCAACGCCCTAAAGTTCATGCTTGTTCTTTTCTCAACAATGGTCCAACTCGATATCTCGAGATTTATGTTGAATTTCAACATGATGTCAATTACCTTGACACAAAAGGTGTTGAATTCAAAGAATCTAAGCTGCGAATCATTCCGTGCCAAGCCACTGATGACAGTTGGATACCCAGACCTGAAGTTCTGGAAGGCCTAAAGGTCAGTTTATCTCCTTTCGGTCAAGTTATTGACGTCGGCATTATAACCAAGCCTAATACTGGGTTTTTTATGGGATCCGGTTATGCTGTCATTGGTACTCCCAGACAATCAGGAGAAGACCAAATCAAGTTTCAGGAGTTAGCCCACAACATTCGTTGGCGGGAGGAAAAGGATGAAATTTTCCATGCTACATGGAATAACATGTCTACTTGGTGCCGTTATTGCCATCAGACTGGCCACACGAAATTCGAGTGTGAGAAATCAAAGGCACCAATTATCTGTTATCACTGCCATTTACTTGGGCACCGATCTTTCGAGTGTCCTCGTAAACCACCCATCAGTCCCTCGAAAAAGCTGAAGATCCCTGCACCTAAGAATTAGACTTCTCAGGAAACGCCCCAACCTACTCCTAAAGTGGATCAACTGGCCTCTTCAACAGAAGCACCAAAGTCTAAGTATGCTCCAAACGACAAACGTGCTTCTTTGACTGGAGCCAAGAAGAATTTAAGTCCAAACTCAATTATGAAAGTAAAGGATAGCGATGATGATATGTCTGAAGATGGCGAGAGTGACGAGGAAGGTTCAGATTATGTACCAAACGATGATCAAGATAGTGACAGTGATAGAAGTAGTGACAGAGAAGAATCTGAACAAGAAGAAAATGTGTCGGCAATGGAGTTAGATGGAGTCAAGGGAGACGCCATAATTAACTTAAGAGATTTATTACCTATGCAGATGGATCGCAAACGGACATTGGTTCAGCAGATCCACCAAATACAAAGAAGGTCTACAGAAGAAATATTGAGCGAGGCTGACCAAAACACTTTAGCTGAACTCCATCAACAATTGCCCCAATTAGAAAAAAGTATACATTCGATGGGCCCCTCTGTAGGCCATCAATAAGTATATCTCACTATATCCTCATGACTAAAGAACTCCAATTACATTATGCATCATTAAACGCCAACAGCTTAGTGAAAACAAATCAACCTAAAACACAAAAAGAATATATTTGATACTTCAAACTTTTAGAACTAGATATAATATGCTTCCAAGAGACTTATGCGGATACATAATCCCGTATTGAAACACTCGACATCCTTTTGGACCCCCACCCCATGTGGGGATCGTATGCCTTTCTCCTAATTTCAATCTATCCATCATTGACACTTCACACTCCTCATCTTCCGATCGCTTCCAGCTTTGCAAAGTAGAGCATTTACAACACTTCTTTGAAGTATTTTATATACTCAACATTTATGCACCTGCCTCTGTCCGCTCAGAGCGCAAAACTTTCTTCAATCATTTACATAATATGCTGAACGACTTGAGAAATATCATCTCTTTAGACCAACTGATCATCTCTGGAGACTTCAACTACTCTCACTTACGGCTTGCTGATCTAGTACGCAAAGGAATTTTGTTCAGGATATGTTACTTGACAAAGTATAAACGTTGCTTTGCGTTTTCTCACAACGACATTTGTCTCTGCAAGGAGGTGCAATGATTGCGAAAACTCTCATTCTGTCCCAACTATGGTTCTTTCTGCGGCTTTTCCACCCGACGCAAGCCTTTTTAGAGCAAATACAACGATTGATATACAAGTTTGTCTGTCAAGAGAAATATCCCAAGATATCTTTCGACCAACTATGTCTTTCCTGTCTACAGGGAGGCGTTGGTCTTCTAAACCCTACACTCCAACATTTAATGCTCTAGATTAAATGGCTTTTTGCTCTTTTTGATCGCGATCAGGGTAACACACTACTGCAGAGAGCCTTGAATCACCATCTGCTGTTTATGTCTACCAACTTCTCTTTTCCTTCCCTGCCTTTCTTTTCTCCGGTCTTGCGAAAACATGATATGTGCCATCAGCTCTCTATCATTCCTGTCATGTTTCAAGCATTTGACCATTTTGGGGCTGAAACTACAGCGAGTGCCGATCCAAACATTGTTACATTTCCTGTTGATCAAGATGTTCTTTGACTTGCCTTCTGGTCACTGGCTTCATCGTCATACTGATGCACCTGCAGCAATCTTTTTCAAGTTCGATAGGAGCACACACCGGCTCCGTCTTCAAGTACGCATAGAGTACACAAAGCTTCCACTTCTATGTTACTCACTGTACAATGATGTACTAATCCGACATTGCGCATAGCTCCAATATATCTTGATACCCTACATCCATAATGAAGTAGAGCAAGTGAATGTTGAAGAAAATGATAAGCCATTAGTGGCCCAGTTGCACGACTCTCCTCTATAGAAGCAGTACACCTCAAAGGCTTATAAAGTGCATAAATATGTTGGTACATCCAATGCTCGACTATATCTGCCGCCTAAATTGCTCAATCTATTCTAGTCTTCCACTATACCATTGCTTTCAAGAACTCTATGGTTCCGAGTGATCAACAAGAAAGTTCTCGCAGAATTACAACTGTGTACTACTAGCCGAGTATGAGATAGCAAATACAACTTGTGTTCTTTTGGTACTGACTCATTTGAGCACTTCATCATATACTGTCCTTTAGAATGGGTCATGTGGATAGAGGTCCTTAGTTACTTTTACCCATGCCTGTACCTTTCCGCTGACTCGATATATGCTCTACTATGCCTCCAGTCCTGCCCCTCCTTCCTTTAGCCCAACAAACGACTTTTCAGGGTCTTATTTGTCTGTCAATGGCGAATATGGTGCGCTTACTGGCGTTTTACCATTGACAAGCAACCTTTTAACCCTGAGTGGATCATATCTGACATTATTAGACATTGATCTCACTACACCAACATCCTTTGGCGATAACCGAACTTTAAGGCTTTCATTGAATGACTCTATATACTCCTTTTTTTTTTAGAACTTCCACGTTACACCCTTCAGTGATATGTAACTGAAAAAGCACATGTTTTAAATAACATTTATTTTACAAAAAAAAAAAAATGAGTTGAAGCAATTATGTAATTGAGGATTATTCAACTACCTCCTCATATCCGTGTAAGTATTTTACATATACTGGTTAACATATATTAGTGATTTATCTCTTTTTTATCTTCCTTCTATTCTCTGCTCTTCCTTATAGCCCAATGTAAGTAACAATATAAATATTATTTAGGTATCTCCTACTCTGTTTGATTTTTAGAATTTAATTTTTAGTTATTTGATATTTTATTTTTCCACACGAATTTTTTTTTTAATAGTGTAATAATGCTTGATCATAAAAAAGAAAAACAACACGGAGAGAAACCGACATTGTCATAACAAGAAGGGGGACAGGGTTATGTAACACATTCTTTTTTCTTTCTTTCTATACAATTCTTTTCTTTTTTTTATCATGCGCTTTTTTCTTTTTGTTGATATTAATATATTTTGTTTTCTAAAGATAAAAAGCCATACATGCGTAATTTGTATCAAAAAATTCTGGCTTGCGTTATTTTATTAAGGGTCTTTTTCAAATAAACAACAAACTTTCGGAACCGCAAGAATCAGATTTATCGAATCTTGAGTGTAACTCGCATGACGCAAAAATGAACTCGGAGTTGATTAAATTGACAGACAGTCTTAGATACAAAATGGCGTTTTGTAACGCGTGTGGCAAATAAAAGAAATAAAATTAATAAACAAATGACACTTTTTTCTTTTGCTTCTCTTACTTTTATTTTATCTTATATGCATCAGCTTGATATCACTCTTGATAGTATTGGTTATATTTTCTCTCGGCAACTACTTAATTTTCATCTTTCGCAACCCCTTCCAGCTTCACTTGAATCTGTGGTAAGATATATTGGTTACTACAATAACAGATACTAAAAAAGAAAAGTGCCACTATTATGATGTTTTAGTTCATGAGCCAGAAAGTGATACTAGCTCAGGTACACGCTATAGACTTCAATCGTACCTTAAACTTAAAACCCTACAGTAGAGACATTTAAAAAAATCATTAATTCTTTACCTTCTCCATCTCATTCTCATCATTATGATAATCCATTGCCTGAAAAAAGAGAATTTGTCAAGGTAAATAAATAACCACAAACAAGTAAAGCTCACTAGGAATATAGAATAATGAGAGAAGACAAGGTCTTATCAATGAATTTATTCAGACAGAAGCAAACTACCTACACAGTCTCAAAACATTTAAATCCGTAAGTTTTGTACTGATTAAAACTAATCATTGGATGACCCGTTTATTAGACCAAAACATTTTGATAGTTTATTGTTGATCCTCTTCGACAAAAATCCAAAGATAGAAATCGTATTATTGGACAATATGAATGTGCCAATATTTTTATGAATATTGACGAATTGATACAAGTCACCAAGGATTTTTATCATGACTTGGCCAACTATGATCCTGAAAAACAGAATTTAGGTGACTTGTGTCTCGCACACGTAAGTTTCTTCTGTTACCTGTATAGTTAACTTATTTGATAGATGTCTCGGTTTACGTGCTATAATCGATTTTTATTGGGTGTCCATAATGCTCGTATCATCAATGAGAAACAAATGAAAAATCCAAATTACGTTCACTTCTTACAAGCAAGTATAACTAAACACATGTAGAAATACTGACATGGTACAGAATGCAAATGAAGGAAACCAAACAGTTTATGATTACCTAGCATTACCAAGCCAACGTATTGGAAGATATACTATGTATTTTAAAGGTACTAAACTACTCTATATTAGCATTTCTGATCCATTTTTATTCTATAGAACTGATGAAGCACACGACTGATGACCATGTTGATCTGCCTGGCTTACGTGCCTCGCTTGCAAGAGCCGAGGAAATTGCTAATATGCGAGAAGAAGTTGATACACAGCTCATGAAAATCTTCCAATCTTTACTTCGGTCCATTCAATACTGTCCAGTAAGTTCATTTTATGTATATGTTGGTTCTGATATCATGCAGGAATCTTTGATGAGTTCTCAACGACGCATGGTGTGTTACTTGGATGTTGCAGAGATTGATCCTCTTACTTTAAAGCCTCTTCAGCCTGTAACGATTTTTTTATTCTCAGATAGGTTAATTGTGGTAAAGAGACCTTCTTATGATATGGATGGATTGGATCTATGTGGTTTGGATCAACGAGTTACGAATGATCAAAAAGAATTTTGTATTGGAAATTCTGTTCATACAGAAAGACTTAAGTTTATAGGCTGGATACATGTTACTGAACTTGATTTGTATCATGATCCTACAGGTAAGGAATGTATATATATCATGCATCTGTAGACTAATTTTTTTTTCTTTTTTCTTCTAAGATGTCTTAAATACATTGACGCTCATGTGTAACCATACATCGGACTCTCTCTTGTCTTTACCCGATACGGATCAAGCGACTCAACAGTCTTTGGAAGCCTATTTTCAGCATGACCAACAAAAACATTGTTTCTCACTCAGTTTAAGTGGCGGTAATCTTAGTAACAAAGCTTATTTCCAAAACTTGGCCAACATCAAATCTGATTTTATTTATCAGTTTGGGAAAGTAAAAAACGAAGCAAGACAAAATGGTATAAAAAAAAAAAAAAAAAAAAAAAGAGAGAGAAACCCCTTTTTCTTAATAATATATTAGATGAATTGATTGAGTCAGTGTATTGTCAGTGGAATCATCATCATTTTTTTGCTAACATTTATCCAACAAATAAGTATCACCAAGTAGCAAATAAGGCAAGAACACTAAAATAGAAATTGTTTCAATACTAACGTGCTTTAGAATGACATTGCTTTATTTTACATTGAGAAAAACAATGTTAACATTGAGATTGTTCTTAACCATTGTTTCATGGCACCTAATATTGTAGGCTTCATTTTACCTCAACAAGAAAAAGGCACTTTCTGTTTTGCCATTCGAAGCAAATGTGCTCTGGGGAACACAAGCCATGATGAAATATCGTTGCTGACTTTCTCGTCTAATGACACTCAGATGGCTCGAAATCAGCTGTTTGGCAATCGTAAGTTAACTTCCGTTCCAAACATATTCTCATGGTATGATAGTCCTTGCTTGTGATCGGGATTTATTACGATCAGCACAAATGGCAGCAAGTAACACAATGATGCAACCCGCGCCCACATCAACCCATAGCAGTGGTGCAAGTAGCCACCATAGTCGATTTTCCATGGTCAAACAAGACTTGATACGCAAGACTAGTAAATCGACATTCAAAAACTTCTTTGCATTGACCAGTCATGGACATAAACAAAAACAAAGCGAGGCCAAGAACAAGGCACATACATCATCTACTGTCTCTTCAACATCTTCTCCAAGCCAAAACTCACATTTGGGAAAAGCAAGAGCAAGTACTAGTGGATACAGTGAATATGTCTTGAATCTAGAAGCAACCAGTCGTTCTTCTTCAGTTTATAGTGGATCACTGAAATCGCAACGAAGCCATGAGTCAAGATTACCACCTGGTTCAAGTAATAAGGATGAGAAACTGTTGTCTCAGTTTCATTCCTCTCTACATCGATTTGCATCTGAATCTAATCAAAAAAGAAACTATAGTGTAAGCCCCTCGTATTTTCAACATAATGAGCTTATTATTTCTATAGCCCAGTTTTCATCCTACAAGAACAGCATCTTTTGATATTGAGGTAGTTGTTCTAATGAAAAAGCTCTAGTTTAATCATTTTATAATAGTCTGCAGCTACCAAAAAGACATTTGAAGAACTTGGATCTGCTTTTCATTACAACAATTTAACGAAGCTTGATTGTATGCTTACCAGTAGATCAAGGTCACCACTGAGTATGCATGAACCAACACCTACCATGACTGAGTCAGGAAGTGGCTATTCTACACTTAATAGTCGATGCAGTTCTACTCTATCAACATTTAATAACATTAATCATAGCCCACTGACTCCTTATTCTGCATCCACTGAACAGCCACCTATGCATCATCGAGTATGTAACATTTCATATGAACGAATTAACTTATTCTGTAGCTGATTGAAAATGCAATTTCTAATCGACCAACGTCTGATCTAATCATTCCAATTGCTACACCTACCAATGGCGAAAGCAACTTTTATAGCAATGAGAATTTTAGCAGTAACAAGACATCTTGTGAAGCCAGCGTTTATCTAGAACTGGAAGAAAAAAACAAGACGATATTATTTCTTAGCTCTTTGTTACAGAAGGTACTATAAAAAAAGTATCGTTATTATTTACTTACGCTATTGTAGAAAGAAGAAGAAATTGAATTACTCAAGGCTGACCTTGAAGATTCTGTAGCTGAATTAGGCACCGTGTGTGATGTAAGTGAACTCGAGAATCATGATACAAATAACTAATGCATTGATAGAAATTTAACTCTGAGCTTGATCATTTAGCAAACATGTATAGACAACAAGATACACCTGATACTCAATGGAAAAGAAAATTTGAATCAACATTAAAAGAAAGAAACCAATGGCAGCTCAAAGCAACGTAAGTATATGCTTCCTCCTCCCCCTAATATCTAATGCTTTTTTATTTGTTAGTGAACTTGAACATCAACTTCAATCGTTTTCCTTAAGTCAGCCTCATTTTCATGACAATGTCTGTCAAGACAGGTTTAAACGCGCTTCACACCAAGCAGTTATTAATTCAACTATCACCAAAAGCAAGACAACAACAGCTACCACATTATTTTGAGATAACCCATATATACCCTATTATTCTTTTTTCTTTATTACTAAACTCTTCGACTCCTTCTTGCTCCTGCTGTTAATCGACCTGAATTACCCGTTTGAGATGTGCTTGTTGTATTTCCTGTACTTCCTTGAGTTACACTGGATGCCGCATGGCTACTGCTTGAACCATGATGACTTGTACCTGCATTATTGCTGGCTAAACTATCATGACTGTTGTTGGAAATGTTTGAATGGTGTGTTGAAGGAGTAAGACCTAAACTTGCCATACCACTTCGAATGCCACCACCACCAACCATGGCATTATTACCAAGTGAACTTACACCTAATCCCTTACTGTTTTCGTTATTGAGCATTTGATTAGGTGAACCTTCTCCACCATACATCAACCTAGGCCTTCTTGTTCGTGATGTATTGCTGTTATTGCTAGATGTACGAGACGTGTTTTGTAACACTGTATTGACTTTAAACTGTGGCTCCTTTTCTCTAGCACTCTTACCTTGCTTTCTTTGTTTCTCGTGTCTGGATTGAACCGATTTGAAATGGGTTAAAAGTTCTTGATATTTGATTGTACTGATTTCTTCCACTTTAGTCTTGTTGAGTTGTTTTCTATCAGTTGATGTTGTAGCTAAAGAAGTGACAGGACTATAAAATAGGTTGATGAAAGTATATACTCATCAAAACAAATACCTTTTGGGTAAGACATGTAAAAATCCAAGTGAAGATACACTGTTCAATCGATTTCTAAGAGTTGAAAATGCAGAAGATTGAGGCAATAGCATCAAAATACCATAAAGACATTTGAATAAGTACGGGTATTTTTCAGGTTCAAGTAATTGAAGACGAAGATCTATTCAATATGATTATATATTTCTTATGTTCATAAACTTACATGTAAATACAGGCGATTCAAGCAATTGAACAAGCTTGTCTATTTGAATAAGCATATTCACTGTAATTTCTAATTCGGCACTAACGTACGACTTAAATTATTCTATCATTCAATCAAGAGACTTACAATATTTGAAGCATATTGGCTGCATGCTCATACACTTGAGACAATAGACAAAGTGAAAATGCAGCGACCGCATTATGACACCAGGACCGATAAAGTGTATTAAACAACCGTTGATTGTCTTTCAATTCCAAGTTTCTTAACCGTTTTCTCAAATCTGATAATTCTGAAGAAGTAATCAAGATGATATTCAGATTTTGAATCATGATGCTAGCAAATTCCAGGTCTTCATCTTGTTCGAGTATGTCTGCAATTGCACAATAAATACGCTCTGGATCAAGACTCATACACAATTGGCGAATAATCAGACTACCACGCGTCTCCAACAAACGTCGATCTGTACTAAACAAAGACAATAGAGACATGATAAAACTTCGAAAGTATTCATGATCAGAATGAGATGAAATCTGTGCTAATAGCTGCAAATCACGTCGAACTACTTCTTCAGATGAATCAGACAATGTCTTGAGTAAGGCAGGAAAAGTGCCATCATCTGAAGCCAAGATCTTGTTAGGTGCTTTTTTATGAAGCATCAACAGCCAATCCAGACTGGCAACACGAGTCTCTTCGTGCTGGTTCAGGAACTGAAGTCGAAGATTGGCTACAGTTGCTTGATAATCAAAGGGATCTGTACTGTTATCGATTTGGTTCATCATCATGGATTTTGTCTTTTTCTGCTGTAGTTGAACGCCACCTGATGGATCGCTCCTGCTGGTTGTTGGTTCAGGTGTATGAATGGGTGTCTCCAGCACAAGTTTCTGAAGACTCTGGTTGGTTTCGAGTGCAATCACACGAATACCTGAGACTGGATGTGCTAGTGTAGGCAAGACTGCTTTGATAATTTCAGGTGTAGATTTGATCACAACATCTTTAGCTATCTCAATAAACGCATTGATCCATAACAAAGCAGTCTTTTGGATTTCTTCTTCAGAAGAGGATAGATGAGGTACCAAAATGTCAACAATACGACCATATTGAACAATAACGCCTTGGCCAGGCACATAAGTGCCTTTACCATGACCGTCGTTTTCAGAATCTATAGAAGTTGATTCGTTTTCTTGTTCTACTTGTTTATCTTCTTCCTGCTCTTCATCTTTTGTATCCTCTTGCTCTTTAATTGGTAATCCTATTTGAGTTTTCTTCTGTTCAGATTGTCGTTGAAGTTGCAATGATCGTGCAGCAGCAGCTTCTTTGATTTCATTCAAAAAATCATGCAGTAATCCATTTGTAGCCACACGTACATCTTCGCTCACATCGTTTAAGCATCGAATCAAACCATCCAAAAACTCTGGTAAAAAGGAAATCAATTCAAGATCAGGAATGGAATCCAAGACACACATCCAAGAGACCAAGAATTGTCTAGCAGCTGAATTTCGCACATAAATACGTTGACTGAGAAGAGGGATAAATCGAGGCAAAGAAAATGCTGTGTTTCGAGGTAATGAAGAAGGTGTTGGAAGTTCTTCTCCTCCTGCTTCTACTGAATTATAAGGCTCACTGTAAGGCGAGACATAGGTGGTCGATAGTTCAGACACAATGTCTTTAATCAGACGATCCAGTAATTCAGCACCATTTTTCACACTGATTTCAGAGTCTGCAGAGAGCTAATCGCTTGTTAGACATCAAGACGAGGTATAGCATTCCACTTACTTTACACAGAGCATCAAAGATACTATTGAAATACCTCAAAACTTCGCCTTTGGCTACTTTGGCAATATTGTACATACTCTCACAAGCATAGTATCGCACTTTTTGATCTTGATTACTGAAGCATGAAAGAATGGGCGGGACAATATTATCCAAGTATTGTGAAACGCCCTTTTAAATAAGCTTATGAAGCGTGAATAATTTATATCTTACTTGTCCAAGAGCAATCGAAGTTGCTGCTAAACCAATTAAACCACCATAGCGTGCATAGGGATTATTTGAATAGACAAACTCTTGAACTAAAGCGTCAACTATTTGAGTGATCCGCTCTTTCGAATCTTCGTTTTCGCGAACAAGTCTATGAGCAGTGAATATCAAGTTGCAATAAGGAATTTACCTTTCGATTTCTAAGGCAGCAGCTTTTCGTCTATCATATATTTTGTCGGTCAAGCCCTTGATAAGACTTGGTGAGAATATACTGGCTTCCATACTATTTATTTCCTCCCCCTTAGATGTAGTGTATCGAGAAAAAAAAACAAAATAAAAATAATCCCAGCCATTTTTCTATTGGCGATAATATGGTCACACATAACTCGCTTTCGTACTTTTTTAATTGTGTCTGAAGACTGAAAAATTGCATGATTTTCATCCTTAAATGGGTCCCTTGAAGCTAGACAATGAACACTAGAAATTGCGTAGAGTAAAAGTTTAGATTATCTATTAAAGAAAGTAAAAAAATAAGAACTAGTATTTGGTGTGGCCACCTTTTTGCATCAACCACCGCTTGGAATCGACTTTTCATGCTTCCGACCAAGCGTGCAGCATTTTCTTGGCCGAGGTTTTTTGCATCTACTCATGTTTGTAAAGACTGCAATAAAACTGGTCATTTCTCTAAGGCTTATTTTAAATGCAAACTTTACGAGGAAGGCGATGCTAATGATGGTACGTTGTCATATTGCTTAGCTAATATTCTTTAACCATAAAGTTAGAACTTCAGGTTAAAAAAGGAGACAAAGCTACTGTGTTAAAGAAATAAAAAGGTTGCAAAAAGAAGAACAGTTAATACAGCTGACAGTGTGGATACGTGTAAGGAGTGCCATAAAAGCAAAATCCATGCGACTGTATGAAGGTGCTTGATAAATGTTTCAATGATAAGCTTTTGAATTGAACCTTATTTTATATTTTTGTGCACTTTAGACCCTCTCTGTATTCATTGGTCAATGTATCCTGATTTTTTTCTTTGCTTTTACCTCTCTCTCTCTTGTAGCATAAAAATTCATGAATAAATCAATCTCAGCTAAGTTTTGCATAAAAATACAGAATTTATTAGATGTACAAGGGCTTATTTGATGAGATGTTTGTTAGCAGTGAGGTATTCTTCCAAAGTTTCAGGCTTTCTACCAGTAAGGACTTCAACGGCTGCACCAACTCTTGTTTCTTCAATACTCTTAAGATTATCACAAAGATCAAAAGCAAGTGAATGAGGTACATGGTGTCCAACCAGCTTATGGTAATGTTCAGCAGAGCTTAATTGCTTGAAAGGAATTTCACGACCAAGGAGACGAGAAATAATAGCAGCAACTTGAGCAGGAGTTGCAATATCACTGTTTAAAGTATAGGTATTATCACCATGCTTTTGAATATCTTCTTGCAAGATGACAGCAGCAACAGCGCCAATATCATTTGTAGAAATCCATGTTTGAGGTTTGTCTGCAGGATCAGTGTCGTAAAGAACACCTTCAGTGGCAATGCGAGCCATCGAATGCAAATTAGACATAAACTTACCGGGACGCAAAGCAACAAAAGCACCACGGTTAGGGATTTCAAATATGGCCCTTTCAGCAAGGTAGTGATTTGATCCGATGAATGAGCTTCTCCAGCCACCGTTGACAGTGAATGAAGAAATGTCAACGATTTGTTTGACACCTGCAGCATAGGCGTATTCAGCAATTGTTTGCTTGGTTTTGACAAAGACACCAAAGTCAGCAATTAATAAGAAGAGACGCGTATGGCCTTCAACACCTTTTTTAAGAGGAGAAAGATCATTGTAGTCGCCTTGAACAATACTGATAAGTTCAGATTTGACTGTAAAAGTTGATTTGACTTTCTCGGGATTACGAGCATATAAAGTGACAGGCACATTGTTGGCCAAAAGATCGTGAACTGTCTTTTCACCAATATTACCAGTACCACCAACAATGAAGACACGTTCAGGAGACATTATTAATATTTTTTTGTTATAATTGAATTTAAAAGAGAAAAAGAAAAATATTTATATCCTTCTTTCAAACGGAAAAACCATAGCTTGAGTTTGGTCACCAATATCCGATGTTTATCCGTTTTCTTTAGTTGGTGCAACAATTCGTAAACTGTATCAACCAGACATATATGTTATAATCAAAAGTATACCGCCTATTACTATTGCTAATATTATGATAGCAAAGTAGAGGTTTCTTCCCTTTGAATATACATTTTAAATTAGTAATATTGCTGGCGCGCTTTTTCGCTGTGCTGAGAATATAAATTATTACCGAATTTGAAATGAAAAAAAACCACGTAATGAACTACATATACAGAAATATTTATACGTCACTATTCACCTAATCCAGAAATGCTACAATAATTCCAAATATATGCATGATTTATCCCGCATTTACAATGGGCGATGAGTTCTAGAAGAGACTCATTGTACACCTCATTAAAGTTAAGTATTATCGTCAAGAAATACGACTATTTTATTTGGACAAGAATATGATACGAATCATGACTATTCATGATCATTTACGATGATAACAAACAATTGCATTTTTGACGATTAAGACAACATGATAACAAGACAGAAACTTGCAAATATATGAACGTTTGATAGTTAGAAAAGGATAACTCAATTTTGAGATATAATTTTGATATTAAAGCAACCCTTTAAATCGACTCTTTTGATATCAACAATTCGCTGCAACCAACAATTGAAAGCCTCCTGTTACTCATCTCATGAAACTTTAAATTGGCATAGGGGATAACAGCCCACCAAGATATCATCATCCAAACATTCAGAAACAAGTTGACGATAAATTCAAAGAACTAGAGCAAAACGGGGTCGTCACCAAAGCCAAACACACACAAAATGAGGCTCCCGCATCACTATTGTATCTAGGCCCGACAAGTTAATTAGAGATTGCGACAACTATGTCAGAATCAATGCAATAACAATTATGGGATCGTTAAACAACACATTTGGACCAGGTTTTCAGTTCAATGACAGACAAATTAAGATCAAAATTTAGTTGCCAGTGCATTTACCAAATGAAATCAATACCTTTATTAGACATCTTTTGATTACAAAAAAAAAAGGAATGACTACGACTACGACTACGGTTATGTTGTACATATAACCCATATAATGTTGTTTAAAGTGATCAGATGAATTCACAAAAATGTCCAAAGGAAACTCTAAAGTCTGGCCAAAGTTTCCAATTGGACGCACTGTGCGAAGCCCCCTCTTCTAAATAGGGATATCAATAGAGAAATTCAATGGATTAATTTTGAGGCGCAAGAATACGTAGCAAAGGTCTTGTTCTACCAAAAATACAATGTATATGTCGGTTTTATATGCCTATGTGCCATGATTGCCACAAAAGTGCGATTATTCTTTTTTCAAATCTTCTATTTCTCTCCAGAGAAAATGATGGCCTATAGCACATTTATTGAGAAACACATATATAATATACAGTATGATTGACTCGAAGTGTCTCAAAGATACTTCTCTCAAAGTTCCAATAAATAAGAGTAAAGCTTTTGTTATAGTATTTCTTCCTAAATAAACTTGCTTCTTTATTTATTGTAGTAATTACTAAACCCAACGTGTCCAGCAGGAACCACACGGGTTTGATCAAACTTGGTTTTGGACAAGTTAAAGGTTCGCTTTTCAGCTGCATTTACTTTTAATGTGTTGTTCAATAAAGTGCTCCAATAGCTGTCCAAATCCTTTTCAAACAATTGATTTGTTTCGTCCATAATCTAATGATCTGATAAGAAAACTGGGACATCATTTATTTATTTTCTTACCTCTTGGCGTCCATCTTCAATGACCTTTATAACAGTCTCTGTGCTTTGTTGCTCAATATGTTTCTCAATATCAGTATCTTGAATAGGTTGTCTATGTTCTTCAAGTCCTCCTAAATGAATAGTTCCCAATTCTTTCATTAAAACATGCGTGTTCACTCCTCCTTGTGCCAAAAAATAATGTCTATCATTTGATATCAGTATATGAACAAAGTACAAGAAAATGCATTTACGCTCGAACATCAACACCTTCATCTGAGCTTGTAGTCTTGAAAGAAAGTTTTTGAGATTGTGATTCAATCTGATTCAGTCCTCTTTCAATAGTAGGAAGTTCTTGAGGAAGGATTTTATTATTTGTTAGCTTAGATCTAGCAAGGATTTGTTTTAGAGAGGCAGAGTGCTCCTCGGGTTTTTTGTTTGAAAAGGCGTCGTTGTTACTGATAGTGCTATTATTGTTTTCTATTGAGCTCATATTATATCGAAAGAGAGAAATGGAATTTTTTCAAAACGCGTTTTTCAAGCACAAGGTCGTGAAACTAGTCACACGTATGGATATTCAAAGACAGTTACTTATTACACATATATTGATTCGAATAGCATATTCCATTACAATGATACCTCAAATAGCCGCATTGAAAGTAGGCTTTAAAGCAGTCTAGAATGTTAGCCTGTTAGACTTTTCAAAGTGATTCATTCATGCGCACCTGACAATGAACAGTTGATATTTTACCATTATATTTGCTAGCAAAAAAAAAAACCATTGCAAATTGCCTCTTAAAAAGAAAGGAGCAAGAGTGTTTCAGGTAGTGATAAAAGAACAATAAAGAAAAAGAGTAAATCAAACTGGAGCAAGATGCATTTCACCAACCGCTTACTGGAATTTGCCTTTTATAGGATGTTTACAAACCTCCCCATTTTGGCACATTTATGCTGTTCATTATAATCCGATCCTCCCTTTCTATCTTAGTTTCTTTCTTTCTTTCTCTTTCATTTCTTTCATGATAACAACAGTAGCTTCACCTCAGACTAAAAGACTAGATACACCATTAGACTATGCAGGAGGCGGATCATTTATACATAGCTATGGCTCAAAAACGTTCATCAAACCAAAAATAGATGATGTGCTAGATGCTGTTGCACAAGCTAGATTTAATGAAAAGAAATGGGTTTGGGTACAGGATGATCACGAAGGTTATGTTAGAGGCCATATTGTACAAGAACAAGAAAATGGACAAGTAGAAATAGAATACGAACATGGAGGTGTAAAGTATATCTAGAGTAGAGCAGTAGGATTTATATTATTTATTAGACTATTATTGTAAATGAGTCCAAGATCCAGCCTATGAATCCACCTAAATTCGACATGGTAGACGATATGGCAGAACTTACATATTTAAATGAACCTTCCGTCATTCACAACCTGACTGTTCGATATAAAGCAAGTCATGTTTATGTATGTATCATTCAAAAGTAACCACAGTCTTACACTTATGTAGACCTACTCAGGGCTCTTTTTAGTGGCTGTAAATCCTTATAGAAACCTTCCAGTTTACTCTGAAGAATACATACAGTCTTATAAGGGCAAAAGACGTGGTGAACTACCTCCGCATATTTACGCCATAGCAGATCAAGCCTACCATGATATGGTACAAGACAAAGAGAACCAGTCTATCTTAATCACGTAAGGAAATTAAACTTTATATCAGACAAATAGACTAATAGTTTCTAGTGGTGAATCTGGTGCTGGCAAAACAGAAAACACCAAATTTGTAATTCAGTATCTCACAGCTGTGGCAAGTAGTACAACATCCACAAAGAATATGCAACAGATCAATAAGCTTCAAAGTCAAATCTTACAAGCAAATCCTATTCTTGAATCATTCGGTAATGCACAGACAATTAGAAATAACAACTCGTCTCGATTTGTAAGTGATAAAAAAAATTTCCGTTACGATCAAGACGCTTATGTTTAATCTAGGGTAAATTTATTCGTATTGAATTTAATAATCGTGCACAAATATGTGGAGCTAATATTGAGTGGTATTTGCTTGAAAAATCTCGAGTGCACCAACAATCACCCAAAGAAAGAAACTATCATATATTCTACCAGTTATTGGAGGCAGAAGAAGACATAAAAAGTAAGAAAAGTGACAATAACAAGAGATAGGGAGATTAATGCTTGATAGAGCAATTGTTGCTTGACAGTCCTGCTGAAGCCTACAATTTTATCAAGCAATCCAACAAGAAGATTGAAGGTGTAGATGATGCTAAAGAATTTCAAAGTCTATCAGTAAGTTAAAAGACGCATATTTATAGACGCTCACCATCATAGAAATCATTGGACATTATGGGATTAAGTGAAAAAGAAAAACTTGATTTGTTTAGAATTGTTGCTTCCATTCTTCACTTGGGCAACATTTCTGTGAATGACTACCGTGACCGTGCTGAAATCCGTGATTTTGCTGCTGTGGAGCGTGTCTGCCATTTGCTCGGCGTCTCAGCTGAAGAGTTCAAAAAGGGTCTTTTATCCCCTCGTATTAAAGCAGGCCGCGATTGGGTCACACAGGCAAAGTCACCTGCACAAGTGATTGCTAGTTTGGATGCCTTAGCAAAAACATTGTATGAGCGCAATTTTGCTTATTTAGTTGAACGTATCAACAAGGCCATTGATGGACAAAAATCAAAAGACAAGCTGGGATTTATAGGTGTGCTTGATATTGCAGGATTCGAAATCTTTGAGGTATGTTTATGCTTTTATCGTACAATCTAACTCTTTGTCTATCTAGTCCAATAGCTTTGAACAACTCTGTATCAATTACACAAATGAAAAGCTTCAACAATTCTTTAACCAAAACATGTTTGAATTAGAACAAGAAGAATACCAAAAAGAAAAAATTGATTGGGACTATATTGATTTTGGAAAGGATCTTCAACCTACCATTGATCTTATTGAAAAAACGAATGTGAGTAACTTTGTGACCTACATAACACGTCGCTTATTGTTTTCTCTAGCCTGTGGGTATCCTGTCTTGTCTGGAAGAAGAATGTGTAGCACCCAGAGGAAGTGATCAACGTTTCTTAGAGAAACTCAACAAGTTCTGTGATAAAGATAACCCAGATGCCAAATATAAAAGCACACGTTTCAAGGATGGTTTTATTCTTAAGCACTATGCAGGCGATGTTGAATACTCTGTTGATGGCTGGATTGAAAAGAACAAGGATCCTTTAAATGAAGATATTACTCGTCTTTTAGCCCGTTCAAGTCAAAAGCATGTTGCTCATTTGTTTGAAGATTATTTATCTGATCAAGATGAAAAACCCAACAGCAATAGACCAGGTTCTGCTTCGTCTACTAATAGTGTCTTTTCATCTTCTTCTATGCTTAAAATGAAAAAAGGCAGTGGGTCATTTCGCACAGTAGGACAGCGTCACAAACAACAACTGCTCTCACTAATGAACACATTGCACATGACTCATCCACATTTCGTTCGTTGTATCTTGCCCAATAACCGTAAACATGCTGGAGAAATTCAAGCAAAGCTCGTCTTGGATCAATTACGTTGTAATGGTGTATTAGAAGGCATCCGTATTTGCCGTAAAGGATTCCCCAACCGACTCTCCTTTGACGAATTTCGTAAACGATATGGTGTCTTGTGCCCTGAATTACTTGATCGTAACTTCTTTATCGATGGTCGAACTGCTTGTCAAATGCTAGTTGATCAAATGGCATTAGAACATGAAAAGTATCAAATTGGTACAACCAAGATCTTCTTCAAGGCCACAGTACTTGCAGCTCTGGAAGAACAAAGAGATAGTAAGCTCAGTACTTGTATCACACAATTCCAAGCCCTGTGTCGTGGTCTTTTAACACGTCAACACCAAACTCGTTTCTCTCGACAAACAGATGCTATACGTGTGATGCAGCGTAATGCCCGTATCTATATTTCGTTGCGTGAATGGCCTTGGTGGAAAATTTATGCTAAATTGAAACCTTTGAATCATGCTTACCGTGTGGATACACAGATTCGTGAAAAAGAGCAGAAAATCAATCATTTGGAGAAAGAACTGAAAGAACAGAATGATACGATGAACGATATCCTTACTCGTAATCAAGAATTAGAAAGTGAACACTTGGATTTCAAAGAACTGATTATTGAAGAGCAAGCCATTATTCGTGAATTACAAGAGTCCAAAGAGAACTTGGTTAACAAATGTGCTATTTTAGAAGAACGCATTGAAGAACTTGAGCTTGAGCTGCGTGATAAAGTTCAGCAATACCAA
Organism: Gilbertella persicaria; assembly: GCF_025201335.1. NCBI lineage: Eukaryota > Fungi > Mucoromycota > Mucoromycetes > Mucorales > Choanephoraceae > Gilbertella > Gilbertella persicaria. The sequence goes on from NW_026252035.1 coordinate 21,262, forward strand.
ACAGCAGCCAATGCACATACAGAAGAAATTGAACAGTTACAGACCCAGGTGGATACCTCCAAATTGGTTTATGACAGACTTTCCAATGAATTAGACCAATCAAAAGTGACTGTAGCAGATTTAGAGCATCAATTGGCTGAAACGAAAAGCGAAAAGGAATCATTAGAAGCAAAACTGACAACTTTACAAACTGAAGTGGAAAAAAGCTTGGAAAAACTAAGTGACTTAGAGTCTCAAGTTAGTTCTCAGGACGAGAAAATCAATTATTTAGAATTAAATAACCGAGAACAAGAAGAGTGTCTGTCAAATCAAGAAGATGAAATTGAACAGCTAAAAGAAGCACTTCGAATTAGTCAAGAGAATGAGGAACTAGCCAAACAACAAAGCGAAGCATGCAATAACGAATTTCAGGAACTATTGGAGTCAGAAATAAAGCTCAAAGAAGAATGGAAAGCAAAATACGACCATCTCAAGGCTGATTGGGAGGATTTGACAGCCCTTGTTCGACTTGAATCTGATCAAGCAAAGGCTAGAATGTCAAGGTAAGACAAGCTATGCAAGATATTCTCAATACTCATTTTTATAGGTTTGACCAAGTGCTCAATGGACTGAGATTTATCCAAGATTCTTGATGGAAAGAAAAAAAAAGTACCATTATACATATCCTTCTTCTTGTATATCCCCCTCTTTGACAATATCATTCGCTATTCCCTTTCCTTTTGCAATATTTTGTTTTTTTTAATGATAAATCACTACAAATGTGTGTAAATAGACGTCTATGCTAGTAGTTGAATAATTTCAGCAGTAGCTTTTTGCATACGTTCTTGTCCCGACTTTTCTGATTGAATACGTCTGATTTGCGCTTTGACATCCATAATATTGCCTACTTCTTTACACGCACTTGATTGTGAGATTAAGGTACCTAATGCCATAAGGAATCGATACACATTTTCATCATCTTGTTCATCTTTCAACAGTTCTACTAATGTGCCTGTAAATCCAAGCTCAGTTTCACCTTCTTGTTTATTTGAAAGCAAGATAGCAAAACTATAATTTAGGTTAGACAACGAATGAAAAGAAGAATGGTACACTTTACTTTACTGCCAATGTACTCTGAGCCAAGCGAGCATTCTTGCTCTTGTAGTTACCAGAAACATCCACACTCATTACATTAGAAATAATTTGACGTTCTTGCCAGAGAAAAGATCGACCTTGTTCTTGTTGGAATAAATTGGCTAATCCACGATAGGCCAACATAGCATTAGTCTCACTGGTTTTTTGATCAGGCATCAATCCGCCAACTTGCTGTAAGAATTGAACAGCACTCTTTTGAGGAGTTAATTCTGAGAGTTTAATAGGCGCATAAAGAGCAATTAATCGAATCAAATCCAAGGAAGGGAATCGTTTATCGATAGGCCATTGCGAAGCCATTTTGATGACAACAGACAAACCGTCTGCATTGTCAAATTCAGCTGTAGGAGCCTTGAGGAAAGAAACAATGGAAGACAAAGAGTTCAATTCGGCTTCTGTTAGCTTGCTGTCATCTTGGAATTCACTGTTCAGTGAACGAATCTTTGTTAATACTGCATCAGGACTAGTTTGTTTCAATGTCAAATAGCCTCTCTAAAAGAATACATTAGGTCTGTTAGAACAAGATTTTCAGTCCACTTACAACTGGCAATAGCTTAGGTCCTTGTTGTGGAGTAGGGGTGGTATTAGCAGTGCTCGTAGCTGGTCTGTAAGATCCACTGCCAGTGAAAGGATCAATATACGAATTAGTTGTTGCAGAAGGAGGTGTGTTATAGGCTGAGGGACGGTATGATCCACTTCCAGTAAAAGGATCCAAATTGTTATTACCTCCTAAAGCAGGTTGATTTGTTTGAGGAGTATAACGACTACCACCAGTGAAAGGATCTTGATAATTGCTACTAAGATTAACTCCCTCGGCATTCTTCATAATAAAATCAGCTACTTGGTCCAAAAAAGACTGTGAAAGGTCATGTTTGATCAAAAACTTCTGTGCAGTATCATAAGGGTTTTCTAAGACAGTGTAAGCATACATGTATTTTGATTGTCAGAGACATTACCTGTAACATTGTACGGAAGCTTAAGGTTTCCATTAGGACCTGCGCCGACATCAATATCAAAGACATAATCATATTCTTTGCCTTCATATGTTTGCTTTGAGCGATTGTTACCACCTACTACTTCACCAATTTTTTGCCAACTTTGAGCTTGAGCACTCCATTGATGTGCTTCTACTGTAGCACCCATATTCACCATAATTACTTGACCTTCCTTGTTACCAGGTGCTTGTAATGCTTCAGGACCTGGAAGTTTATCTTTATTGATGTCGCCAATTTGGTTTCTTTTTTTAAGAAAAAAGTCAATCTATATTTGAACTATTTTTTCAAATCACTTACGAAGGGATAGCTTGGCTTGCTAATAATTCATCAAATTCCTACCAAGAAAAGGTTATTCTTTTATACTGCAAAAAGTAAATAAATTCCAACTTACTTTTAATGCTTCAGCAGATGCTACTCTTTCTTCATCGCGGGTATAAATACGTACAGCAGCATCACTTCCACCTACAACAATGTCATCGTTTGGTAAGACATCAACTGTCCAAACAGAGATACAGGGTTGTTGAAGAGTTTGAATGCACTGTCCATCTAATGACATATTAAGAAGCTATCCACTATTTCAAAATAATTTTTTTTACCTTTCCAGATACGAACAGTACGATCTTCTCCAGAAGAAACAAATTCTCCTGTGCTAAGAACGCTGACTGAATACACAAATGAAGTATGACCGTATAATTGTTGAATGCATTCTCCTTCCAAAGTCCAAACTCGAAGTGTACTAAGTAAGAAGAATCAATACACTTGATAATAAATCCATCGCTAACTTACCCATCATTTGAACAGGATACAAATCCAATTCCAGGAACTACAGCAAGTCCTCTCACAGCTTCAGTATGGCCCTGATAAACATGAATCAAGTTTCCATCTCTCCATAAACGAATAGATTTATCAGCAGATGCTATTTCATTACTTAGTCTTCAGAAAGCTATATCCTAATTACCTGTCAAAATCAAGCTATCATCAATAGCAAGAATAGCCCAAACGGCAGCTGTATGGCCTTCAAGCACATAAGCTTGTTGAAATTCCTTCCATACAATGGCTTTGCTATACATACAAACATAAGCAACTACTATTATTATACAAAAATTTCTTACTTGTCCCAAGAACCAGAAACGATATAGCCTGAAGGAGTTGTAGTTAAAGTACTGACATTCTCAGTATGTCCAACAAGTGTATAGCGTGGTTCTTGTGGATGGCTAGGATCATAGACATTGATAAATTTGTCTGAGCCACTGGATACAATGAGACCTATATGAAGATATTAATCCATTAGATAAAATGCATAATATATAGTTACCATTTGGAAAAGAAGGGTTAGGCTGCAAGATAGTAAGCGCATTAACAAAATGGTCATGTCCCAAGTAGACATTTTGGGGTGAGAAGGTATTGGCACTTGTACGGGTCCAAGAACGTACTGTCTTGTCGCGAGAAGCAGACACGACAATATCATTTGAAACAGCGGCTACTGCTTTAACCTATTGTTTTTAGACGCGTTAAGATCAAAATAATAAAGGAGACTAGCTATAGTTATTACGTCTTGAGAGTGTGCTGAAAGCGTGGTTTCGAGCTTATATGAAGATAAGGGCATATTCTAAAGAAAACGACAAAGGGACGCGCAATGAATTTCTTGCATTATGCTATTCGTGACTGAGGAAACAATTTTAAATCCAGTATCATTCATGATTGGTGGTTCCAATTACAGCAGCTGTCAACAGGTTGCATTGACTGCAAACTCGTACAAATGAAATCTCCTTCTATTCCTTCTCTAAGAAAACCTTTCATTACTATTATATCTTGGGTGATGTCTGGTAATATATTATGCAAAGATAAATCTTATGGCTATTGTTGATTACATACAGAGATAATACATATGAAAACTCGATCGATTACACAATCAGCTTCTCCTAAAATAAATCCATACAGTGGAACAAAAGGAGGGAAAGAAGAAAAAAGCTTGAGAGGGAGAGAAAACAGAACAGGGAAAATGCGCTGAATGGAACCAATTAAGAAACACTTTGCCACTTTGAAAAGATATCAGCATAACATTACTTTGCTGGCCAATGTCAAGAACATCTTCCATTTATGTTAGAAAGATAGTATGCATTTTACTTTTCTTTTCAAGCTCTAAGCATAAAGATAAAAAAGACTTGCTTTTTCTTTTCTATCTTCCATATATTTAGCATATCTATCAACCCTTTTTCTGAATACGGAAATGAATTAGAAGGTGGAATGTGTTGAAGAATTTACTTTTTATTGTATCTTCTCCGGTAGTTCGCGGTATCAAATGATAAATTGGGAGCTAAATGTACTATTCCTTTTTTTTGCTTCGAGACCCATTCACCCCCAATTAACTATCCCGTATAGTCATAACTCTTCCTGCTTCTAAACAATGAACGAAAGAAAGCACATGCTGTATGATAATAGCAACATATTAAGTTACTCTAGTTTCCTTTGCTCTTAAATGCAATTGGAAAAGACACTTTTAACAATAAAAAAAACCAGCAAGATGATTATTTTTTCCTCGTATTCATAATATTGTTTTGATTATAGCTCTTGAAGAATTATTATGTCATATCAACTCATAAAATAGCATTATGTTTGTTTGAAAAATCATGTGTATGTGTTCGTTTTTTCTAAATGCTTTAAGCTTAATATGCATTTCTATCTAGGACAGTAGTTCTTTTTTACCTATCTCTTTTAAAATCACCACTTAGTGTACTCAGTAGTTAGAAATCGACCCATTCTCTCACTAAATTTGGGCTCTTTTTCGACGGTCATTTGCTTAGGCTAATTGTCTCTTGGTTGGTTCTATTCATATGTATTTATCTTTAGGTTCATTGTTTTCATTTCCACTTCTTCTTCTTGCAACTTTGTGGCAGATTTTATTAGTCAAAATAAGTTTCCCTTTTTTTTTGTTGTTGTTGCAATCGCATGCATCCAATTGTTTCTGTTTGGAACATTCTCTTAGATTCTAGGGACACTGAATGTTGGGCTATAGTAGTCAGAAAATTAATACAGAATTTATAGGTATACCTTTATTCAGTATTTTTACTATACACGCTGCTTTTCTCTATGACAGGCTTTTATGTGTTTGAGAGAAAGCGAAAAAGGCAGTTAAATACCATAGAATCAAGGTTAAGATTTTTAACTAATTTTTTTATAGTACTTCAAGTAACATAGTGCCTTTTTCTTTCAATAGATTCTCACTTAGATGCGATCCAGAATAGGACATGCCTTGTTAATTGGAAGAAAGATGCCTGCGCTGCTTGAGACAGCTTCCTGTTCCCCATAATAGTTTCCAGTATACATAGCTTTCTCTAGATTCAGGGATAACAATTGCTGAAAAAGATAGGGTTTGTTAAGTTGAGTGAGGAAAATGCCCCTCGATAAATGGCGCCATTCTTCAATTATTAATAAGGGGCAAAAACAACATACATGCGTGAGATAGCTAAAACTACGATGGATACAGCTATAATCTCGATTGGGCCAGCAATGAGTAGCCAATTTTTATTGGAAAGAAAAGTCTTTATAAACATATTTAACCAAACAACTATGCATAAAGTTAAATGAATAACTTCAATTTAATGTATGTTGAATTTAATAAGTCTATACTTGGTAACAAACTCTAGAATCTAAAATATGAGTAACATGAAATTCATACAATAAGATTAACAACAACAATCGTATTCATACAGAAAAACCTTGAGTATATACTTGCTTGCTTTAATTTAAATTACTACTGAGCTTAAATGCATAGGTTGATAACCTTTTATTTTTCATATAAATTTAAAAAAAAAAATAAACTAAAGTTATATTTTATCTTCACTTGATTTAGTTAAGCTGTGATAAAGCGCTTACTATTTTCCGTATGAAAAAAGGCATTCTATTAAATTGCAAAATAGGAGGACAAGTCTTAGGAACTACTAAGATGAGGAGGAATTATATGCAGTTTGAAAGAAAAGATTGCACTGATTTTTTTTTCTTTTAGAAAAATGGCTCTACATGTAGCTAAGCTATTTATTATAGATTAAATTAAAAAGGAGGGGATGAAAACCAATAAAATTGCAAATGATAGAAGTGTTTGATGGCTATATGAAAATGAAAACAGCCGCATAATGATTATTGCTGCTTAAGGTTTTGGAAACTTTAACTTAGAAGTATAATTTCATTTTGTATTCAATATTGTTTTAAAACGAATGTATACAAAAGGTGTTTGAGCATAAATAAATAAACGAAAATAAATGTCAATTACATAAATAATGATAATTAGATTTTTCATAAACAGCAACTTGCTTTTTGATTGATATTAAAGAGTGTTTTTTCTTTACATTGCATGCAAAATAGTAAAAAGGAAGATAAAAGAAAAAACCGATTATGTGCATATATAAGTTGACTCGTGGTGGCTATTTACAATGATGGGATTAAGCATGAGATCTACGCTTTCGCTGAGCTAGCATCAAACCAGAAATACGTGTTGATCTGAGTTCGCATTCTTTCCAGTCTCTCTCTTTCAAATCAAGTGAAACTGCTCTCCAAGCTTGCTTGAAAAGTCTTTCATGCTTCTTGATAGATTCTAACAGAATGCGGTCTTCGTATTCTGACCAGTTCTTTTTGTCGGTAGACTTTGTTTGGAGTGTTTTGAAGCGGCCCCAACAGCATCCACGGGATCTATGAGGTAAATACTTTGCAGAGATCATTGCCCAAGATAAACCTTGCAAATAGCCCTTTTCAAGTAGAAAATCTTCGGAGGATGTCCATGGTGTGCGTGTTTGATGATGCTTGTTTGTGGAGTGATTGATGCGGGAAACCATTGATGGAGATGAAATGGGTGACAAGGAAGCAACAGTAGCTGAAGAAGATTCAGATACAGAGGAGATAGAAGAAGCGCTTGACCATAATTGATCTGGTGAAGGATAGTATTCAAATTCTTGCTTTTCATACTGTAATTCGGGTTTATATGGATAGCTCTCAGATGTAGTAGCGTTACAAAGAAGATGTTGAAGATCCATGGTGTCTAATTGATTTGTATGAATATGTATGTGTGTGTATATGTGTATATGTTTATTTTTGTTTGTTTTTCTTTGCAAGCAAGAAAAAATGATAATAGAAGTGATAAAGATAAAGAAAAGACAATGTTTTTCCATTTAGCTTCTATATAAATATAAGTTCAGATTGTGCATTTGCCAAAACTAATATGGAAATACTTGCCCTGAAATTCATTCCTTTACTTTTGAATCCCCTTACAAATCAAACCGCTATTTTTTTATCTTCTTTAATTGGCTGTCAAAAAAAAGGGAACAAGCCAACACACATAGGGCATTTCAGAAGGGAGACGTTTCAAAACAAACGAATAAATCAAAATCGCGTGATTTTTTTGATTTCCAGTGACATCTTGGATTGTAAATGCATTCTTTTCTGTCAAGTATTTTTGTCAATTTTAGTTTATTGTTTTCATTTAATGCAAATTCTTGCTTGCATATTTTTATTGACAATGTTTTGTCTTGCACTCGTTGACTTTTTTGAATCATTTCAAAACCTCATTAAGTTTGTAATACTACACTTTAAGTTTTACTTTGAAAATAAGCACGCTTGCTTAAGTATAATTCTCCCTTACTTTCATCTCCCAGGCATAAATTAAATATTTACCATTTTTTAATGGCTGCACTTCTGAGAAAAAGAAGGTTTCGATATAAGAGCACCCTAACTTAATATTAAGGAAACAAGTGGCTTAATTATTCAACTATTACTAAGGACTGATTTCGATCGTAGAAGCAGCTCCAGGAGAAAATTGAGTTTTTCAACATTGCAGCTTTTTTTTTTTCAAAGTCTAATCTACTTTAAGTAGAGATTGGAGATCGATGAGCACGAGGTGTGAGATCAACTAAGTAATGATTATTATAAAGAGATTGAAGGAACTATTGAGAGTTCATGTAAAGTATTGTCTGTGAGATCGTTACAGTACTTTTATGGTAACTTTCGCACACATCTAATGGCACGGTTTTTTCAACTATTTTCTGGAACACCAGTTGCATGATATGAAACTAACTTCATTTTTATCAAAGTAACAATTACTATTACTCTCATGAGTAATTGCATATTCGGCGTTCATCATCATCTTTGGTATTGCATGCAAAAAAGTTGTATAATGCCTAACGTCCAAGCTAGTGATTTAAGCCCAGTAGGTCGGTAATATTCAAGGAATTCCAAAAAGCAAGCCAAAAAAAAAGGGAGTCGTAAAAGCGCCGTATTTTCATTACGTCTTGATCTTGCTGATCTATCAGAAACTCAAACTTTATTGAGCATTTTTCTGCAGAAGCTTATAAAACAATCTTTTGTCTTTTCCTACTATTAGCTGCTTAAAATCTTTGCTAAAAAGACTCTAACATTTGCAATGTAGGATGTTTACAATACAAAACTGTTGCTGCATAAAAAACGGAATTCAAGTGGAGGGAGACTTTATTGTATGAAAGAATGCACCCAAAAAGGAAACTGAGATATCATTGTAGTTCCTAAAGAAACCAGGAGACAACTTCAGCTTCAATTCTATTCGTTTTGCTTTACCCTCTCGGATTCAATTCGTTTATCACTTAAAGCTGCATGCATACAAAAGCTGGTTGTCTAAAAAAGGGATAATAAAAATCAACATCAATTGCTGATCTCTACTAACGATACATGAACTGATGTTATCTTTTTCTAGAAAAAATACAAATATCCACATTCTTCTATTGACAAGTATTCTAACTAAGGTGCATAACTGTTGACATACGAATTGAGTCCGTCAGTCACTTTTCTCTAAAAGTTCATTGTAAACATTCTTCAGTACTAGCTATTGCATGATAAAGGGAGAAATCGTAATCTAATTAGTAGCTGGATAAAGATTTTGAGCAGTTCCACTATCTTTTCTTTGAAAACAGATTTAATCTTTTCAAATGTTTAATCAAGCTCGATAAATGTGTTTTCATCATATAATCACATTCTATAGTGATATATGCACTTATATTTAGTCTTTACCTTCAAGAATCAACCTGTAGAACTTGATTTGTATACTTTGTTGAGATGAATTTTCGTAACCGTGTGTCTCCTTTTTTCTACGGTATTATAAGCACGTTTTATCACATTGAAACTGAGTATTTTACTTACCAGTCAGTTGTAGGCTAGTTGTGATTTCATTCATAGCGAATTAGGAGATTTGGAGGATCAATTAAGGACAACGCTCTCGGAATGAGGGGTCGCAATTCCCCCTCAATTTTTGAGATATTCTTTTTTGTGTAAATTTATAGTCCATTTTTTTCTGTTGAAAAAAGCATCGTAAACATTTTGACATGTAACTATTTTATTTCATCATTCAATTTATGGTACAAGCGTAATTATGATTGGCATTGCGCTTATTATCTTTCTTTACTCAGATACTTTTATGCTACCTAACGTTAAGGGTAAGGTCTGAGAAACAATGACACCTTGTGATATGAAATTCCTTTTTTGTAGAATACTTGTTCGTACGTGCAAAAGTTTCTTTTAATAGAGAAAAATAAACGACTTTTCCCCTAGAACGATTGACTTGGTTTGTTGGCAATGCTTATGTGAAGTGAAAATAGCAAGCGTTTATTCTCATTATGGAGAATCAGAGCGTATGTTGCTTTGTAATCTCAGGCATAAAATGACCACTAAGCAGTCAATCGAACGAGCATTAATTTCCTCAATCTTTTACAAGCCTATTGCAAATGACCGCTTAAGTAATCATAGAACAAATTTAACAATCGCTTTTGACACAAGTTTTTGATTTTTTTTTTCTATTTTGTTTATTTACCAAGCAATAGGTTTGCCTTCATAGTCATAAAATTTACCGTTATCTTCAACTGTCAAACTGTCAATTTTGGCTAATTGTCCGCGAATAGAAACTTCAGCAGTCAGGGGAGCTTGAGGCCCACCCATGGCAGTTTGAACCCAGCCAGGATGAGAAGCATAGACAACGAATCCTTCGCTTTCAAGTTGTTTGGCAGTCAACTTGGTCAACATGTTGAGAGCAGTTTTAGACACACCATAAGCAATACCAAAACCGGAACCAGTACTATCTTCAACTTCTGAAATGGAGCCAAGCACAGAAGACATATTAAGGATTTTTTTTGTAGGACGCTTGCGAAGAAGAGGCACAAAAGCCTTAGTTGTTTCGTTGACACCAGTGACATTAGTTTCAAATACCTTGAGCATGTCTTGTTTGGTACTATGGTTTCTTAATAAGTTTGGAAAAAAATGTATCACACTTACACAGTTTCATAATTAGTTCCCATTTGACCGCCAATACCTGCATTATTAATCAAAATATCTACACCTTCAGGTGCCTTGAAATTGATTTCTTCAGCAGCAGCCTATGTTAAATGAATGTCAAAATCAGTTTTTAATAAGTAAGAGACATACTTTGATGGATTCCTCATTACTTGTATCTAATTTGATTGCATAAACTTTTTCGTTATCGACTAGTTTGCTCAATTCAGAAGAGCTGTCAGGATTACGAGCACAGGCAAAGACGTGGTTGCCTGCAGCAACGATTTGCTTAACAAATTCAAGACCGAGACCACGAGAAGCACCAGTAACAACGTAAACCAAAGGCATTTTTTCTATTTTAGTAGAAAAACCAAAGCCGCCACAATGTTGCCCTCTTTTTATATTTGTGCTAAACCCTGGTGTAACGCCTCATCTTTTAATTGCTTGTCGTACCTAAACTAATCCCAGCTGACTCCACTCCGACCTCTAATGTGATACATGCTCTCTGAGCCACGCTTTATTTTAAGTATATAACAATAATAAAATTTTCCCTTTTTTCCCCATATCTTTTTAATGCTAGCTGATAAATATAATTTCATTTTTTTTTCGGGGTTGGGAGAGTTGAATAACAAGAATAAGAATAATGATGATGGGCTACCAGAAACGACGATACCAGGGGCGGGCATGTATCACATTTTCGGTCTTCGTTTCGTCAACAATGGTATTTTGCGTATTATACTATTTCCCGAAACTAGTAGCACTCTTTTAATTTCAAGTTGAGCACAAATAAAAAAAATTTTTAGCACAGGTTATTTGGCACAAAGTGTGCCAAACTTAAAGAGGTTCTTTCTTGAGACAAGTTTCAAATTTTGAAGCTGAGTACCTGCAAAAGCCTTTCAAATCGCTAAAGCGAATATCGTTGCAAGCATCCGATATTCTACTGGTGAGTGTCTCATTGTCTAAAAGACACTCTCTTTTCAACTTGCTCTTGACAATTGACCAAAATTGTTCAATTGGATTGAGTTCAGGAGAGTAAGGTGAAAGATAAACACAACCATAGCCACGACTCTCAGTATACTTTCGGATGTCATCCACTGTTGAATTGGAGCATTGTTCATTATAATATAATGCCCTTTGAATTCTTCGTGCTTATCCAAAATGTCAAGAGTACAGGCAATAAAATTAAAATAATGGCCAGTAACCGTACCAACCGTCTTTTTGGCCTTCGAATTGTTTGCTTTTCTTTTCTTTGAAGGCGCTACTGGTCTTCTCACTTGAATATTAACAACGCCAAAAGGTGAAATAGCACCCAGAATCGTTGTTGTTTTAGCTCTTGTTGTTGGTTGAACAACTTCCGCACGAGTCCCTTTCTTTGACCAGGCCATCGTTCTTTTCAAGTTGATGTGAAATGCCGACTCGTCAACGAAAACACAATTACTTTCGAAGTCCAAATCAGTTTCAATCCATCTCTGGACCCATTCGTAACGCTTGAGAATGCTTGAGGGTGGGTTCCTTTCTTTTGAATGAGAATAAGCTTTCTCAAATGACAAAGCGCACTTCTCAGTAATGAATCTATGGATTGAAGCCTTAGAGACTCTCAAATCTTTCAATTCATTTATCAGACTCTCCATAGCCGGATCTAAGGTTGCTGAAGGGAAATCCATAAACTATTTTTCTAAGAATTGCTGGTGCTCTTCGTTGAAATTGCTTGGCCGACCTGTCTTAACTTTGATTTTCTCTTTTTTATCACTCTGCTCCTTCTGATCTTTCTCAAACTAGTTGTAAGCAGTACGCCGAGCGATATTAAGCTGCGTGGCTGTTTTACCAGGTGTCAGGCTGTTTTACCAGGTGTCAGGCTGTTTTACCAGGTGTCAGGCCGTTTTCATAGACTAAGTAGAAGAATTGCTCCTTGGTATCGCTACTGTGCTTAACATTCAATCCTTTGCCAGAAGTTTCTGTTGCTTGAATTTTTTTTGTTCCTCTCGCTTTACTGCTTCGCGCTCAGGGGGCTTTAGATCTAAGCATTGATCGAAGTTGGTGACGTTGTCCAAAGGATATTGTTCTTCATCGACCTCTATTTCAGTAGGCTCGTTTCCAAACTCATCAACAACATCGCCTCTTCCATTTTCATAGTATACTTGAATATTCACTTCAACTTTTTTAAAAGTAGAAACGTGACAAAAAGTGTGCCAATTTTGATTTGGACATGTTTAAAATGGCTGAAATATGCCTTTGGTCCAAAGGTACTACTCGTAAAAATTTTCAATTTTACAACTCTTGATCTTCTTTTATTCGTTGGCCTACCACCTCTATCTGATATCAAAGAGGCTCTTCTGTCCCTGGACTTCTCGTACACCTGGTACTGCTAATGGAAAGGCATCAAACCATACAGAATCCTCATAATTACCCTTTCACAAATCTGGCTTGCTCATATGAGATTTATCTTTGACAAGACCCCCATTGTACCCACGGCCATATTAGTAAGCATCCGATTTAATGTTCGTTGGACCATTGAAGAGAATCAATGCCATTCAATCATGTAACTTTTTTTTCTTTCTATATATTTATTTTATTTTATTTTGTCATTTTAATTGCACCCGCGGCTCAATCAATAAACACATTTTTTTTTAAAAAAAAAAAAAGGTCTTTTTTAGATGCTATATGACAAAAAATAGAGCTATCAACAAGCTTGAATACTCAAAATGTGTGCCAAACTCTATAGTTTTTGGTAAATGTGCTTGCTTACTAATCATACTAGTAAGATAATGAAATATGAGCAAAAAACCTTGTAAACGTTTTGCCTCTTTCCTCGACATTCTACTAGCAAAGTTGTTGTGTTTTTTAAGTTAAAAGATTAATAAGTCAATTATCTGCAACTTTTATTAGACCACTAAGTCCAAATAACTGCAGGTTCATGCAGTTTTAAGCAAAAGTTTGATTTTTTTTAAATGATTTTATTTGCCGCACGTATTTTGTAGCACGATAGGGCTACAAAAAAGAGGTGCTCGACAATGAGTTATTATAAAGTTAAAAGAGATAAAATAAAATTAAAAATGAGACAAGGACTATATAAAAGTTAAAACCAAGCGAAACAATGATGAAAAGAAGAAGGAGAGATGAAGGAATCAGTCAAGACAATTTGTCTCTTCAGCAGCGCGGCGGCCAGCTGCCCGGAGGGTTTGACTGAATGCTATACTTGCAAGGAAGGGCTCTCTTCGATGTATATGAGCCCAATGAGCTTTCCAAAGTTCTGAGAGAGCAATGACAAGTAACGTTTCGACTTCAATCGGACAAGAATTGTTGACATTGATTTTGTTGAAATCTAAGGATTGAAGAGCTGAGGAGATATCATCAATAGAGGTACCAGGCCAAAGAAATTTACGAATAACAATATCCCAGAAGATAAATTTTTGGGGGCATCGAAAGAAAAAGTGGAAGACAGTTTCAACTTCTTGACAAAAGGAACAAAGTGGGGTAGGAGCAGTGGAAAGAGCCATGTTGAAGAGAAGGGGTTTGGTAGGGACTTTCTCAGTTAGCAAACGGTAAATAGTGTTACGCTGTACTCTGGTAAAAGTCATGCACCAAAAGAGCTTCCAGGCAGAAGGAGAGACAGAAGATTGACCAACAGATCCCTGCATAGATGCCTTTACTAATGCGGCTTTAAGAGAACGTCGAGCATATTGAAAGGTATCAAATTGAGGATCTGTAACTGATAGGTGCAAGGCATGGATAAAAGAGTAAAATCCAGTAGAGCGCTTGATTGCTGGTACGTAGACAGGACTGTAAAGGTCAAGGGAAGAGGGGGCAAGGCATTGTTGGAAAAAGGGCTCCAGTTGGCATCTACCATCATTCACCGCTCTAAGAAACTTTCGGTTGACAAAGAACAAATCTCGAGAGATATTAGCCTCTACAATGGGTCGGAGGAAATGTCCTTGAGGATGATAGGTATATAGAGCAGAAACAGGAAGAGACCGTAGTTTTGGAGACAAAATATAAGAGGTAAAGAGACGGACGACTACAGAGAGAGGTAGCAGAAGATAATCAATCGAGCTAGACATGTATGTGTAATTATTGCGTGGAATAAGGTCCATAGTTCGACAGATCATTGTGATGGTGTTGGTACTTTTTCGAGGAGAGCGTTTGCTTGCATCTAATATTTCATCCCAAGTGAACGGATTGATTAATGTTGATGCTTGCTCAGTAGTAATTTGCCGGCGGGTAGAACTCAATAATGATCGTACATCCCTTAACTTGATGCGGTCAGGCTTGTACAAAGTCTTGTAAAAGTCAACCATGACAGCAGTTAGGCTTGCAGTAGTGGAGACAAGAGTCTGAGTCTGAGGGTCTCAAAGTGCAAGAATTGACCTTTGAGAAGAAGGAGTAGTAGCCAATCGTTTAAGATAGCCAACAGATTTTTCTCCTTTTTCACGCCAGACTTTGCCTGCTTTCAACCGATCAATTGCAGCCATCTCTTCTTGTAATGTACTAAGTAAGGGTTCTACTGAAGGTAACAAAGACGACAATATAGCTGCATTTTTATACTCTCAAAGAATTCTGTTTCGTTTCGATTGTAAACGCTTAATGGTTTTCGTTCTCCAATTGAGCCTATCTAACTGAAAACTTCGAGTGTATAACTTGACTTGTGCTTTTAGTTGATCCCAAATGTCCTCAGCGGATTTATCAGAGTTTGGATCAAGTAGGTTTTCTTGCTCAATATGTTTTGTTATGTGATCCGTAAGACCCTCTCGAAAAGCAGCCAATTTTGCCAAAAATGGATTACCCTTCCAGGATCCCTTTCCCATTGCGGCTGAAGAAAGCTGATAATGGATCGTCAGTAGAGCATGATCCGTCCAACTGTACTTAACAAAGGATTGTGACATGGATTTGATATTGGATGCATGTGGTGATGAACAAAAAATGCAATCAATATGGCTACGATTACCGGTGGTGCCAACAAAGGTTGGTAGCAGTTCATGTTCAAAACAATTATGGTATAGTGCAGACAGTAGAGTGGCCCAATCTGCGTCTATGTTTGATTGTTTGTGAATGTCATAATTGGAATCACCAACGATGATGGTTGGGACGGTGGAAGAACGTAATTGGGTCATAAGAGCTTGGTTGGCAGCTAAACTTCTAAAGAAGTGGAGTCTACCGGTTCTCTCAGCAGGAGCATAAATATTAATGATGTACATTATAGGAGAAGAAGAATCTTGAGTGCCAGAGACAGAAGCAAGGATGCATCTATTGTCTTCAGCAGTGATCTCTTCATGTTGTTGAATAGCATAGTTGGGATTGAATGATACAATACCGCAATGTTCAGTCCATATACTGGATTTCGCCTGAAGCATTGTATCGAGTATAGATTTAGATTTTAAGGAATTGGCATGGGTCTCTTGGAAGCAAAATATGTCAGATTGAGTAGAGCGTATAAATCGAAAGAATAAGGAACGTTTTGTTGAATCATGCGCTTTGATGAGGCCACGACAGTTAAGTGTGGCTATCTGTAGCTGTTTTTGAGTCATATTTTTTTTAAATTAGTGTTGGGTGTAAGTTTCATCTCCTGGAGAATTACTAGGAGGATTGCCTAAACCCATTTTGTCCTTTTGTACCGGCTGATTGCTTCGCTTAGTCTTAAGAGTTTGATCGGGTCTCATTAGGGAATTGCCGATCATTGCAACTATAGTTTCCTCAACTTCACGTTTGTTGGGTGGAAGCCCATTGCCATGACTTCTACGAGGACAATCCCTGCTTATATGGCTACGTTCGTTGCAATTGAAACATTGGCGGCTGTTGGTCAATTCAACGCAATCAGCTCGGCAGTGGTCATACTTTTGACAGAAACGACAGAAGGGGGGCATTTCGTCCCAAGTAAGAAGAATATCTCTCTCTTTATCAACCCAGTCAATAGCTCTGCTAAGAGTTTGAGGGTCGGTAGGATGGGGCTTGTTCAGGTTAAGGACTACATAGCCTTGTCCGAAAAAGACACTACTATCCATGTGAAGCCCAGCATCCAAGACTTCACCGAAATGGGAAAAACGTTCTACCATTTGTTCACGCAAACGTAGGGGATGAACAAAGGAAGGCGCTCAACCTTTACTCTGACAATCTTTGCGTTTGCTGGAAGACTGCGATAACCTTTAATTACTGTTTTATCATCAAGAGTTAATCCTTCGTTCAACAATGCCTGACATATGGGGGACTCAAGGTCCCAGCAAGTTTCGATGAATCTGCGTTGCAAGTATTTTCGCTCTACAAGCAGGGTGCCGAAAAAATGATAGGTGTTTGCATCATTTTAAGATCCCAAAAACTGTTTCAGGCGGTTAACATCTCGGATTTTGGTGATGTCGATCAAGATACTATCTTGTTCCAGCCCAACAACAAAAGGTGTGATAGTGCTGGTAAAAGTAACATCTAGGGCTGATGCCCATCCAGAGTTAGATGAGGAGGTTGTGTAGTTAGTGGCTGATGGAGTGTTCGTGCTAGGCGAAGGGCTACGCCAGGACACAATGCTTCGAGCAGCAACTTGTGACCAGGTCTTTGTAGTGTTTTCAGGTTGACGACGCCCCGTGTTCGAGGGGTTCATGGTGGAAAAGTTTGATTTTTGACGCGGTCAAGAATTGGTGTTGCTTATTTTTCGATCTCCGCATATAGACATTTTGTGAAAGCGCACAATGCCTCAGAAAACTAGAGACACAGTAGCAAATAATACAATCATAAGCTATTTTGAAAACCGGTGTTATAATGGCATGGCATAAAAGATCTTCAATGTCTACAAATCTGTAAAGACAGCCAGATATCTTGATATTATTTTGAATGGCAATTTAATATTGATTGACAAACTAAAGCTATCAATTCAAAAATGGCAGGAATTAGCCTTCTAAAGGCTTACTATCTTTTTATATAATAGACGCTTCAAAAAAGTGCTAGAAGTGGGTTCAACAAAAAATCATTAGACTTGTATGCTTTTTGTTGATATAACGGGTAATAGTAGATATCCAAGCAAGGCCACAAGAGCAAATGTAAAGCACACATATTCACTCAATTAAAGCTTTGTTACACGCCTTAGTCTTCATCTTACTTTGCTCCTTCAATGGCATCATTTTATACGATAGTGACTTGCTCAAGAAACAAGCAGTCATGTTCTGCAATGAAAGCATAATTCAGCTTTTTTTCTTTAGTCTATCCATGGGCGACCATAAGCATAAGAAAGAAAAGAAGCCTTCTTCAAAAAAGAGAGAGCATAAGGAATCTCGCAGCGAACGGGATCATAAGAAGCATAAAAAGATCAGCAGTAGACATAAGGAAGAGACTGAGATCGATTACTCTGATCCCTCACTATGGGTTGAAGCAGGTGGAGGAGCTGAAGAAATCACACCTGCAGAACACCTTCGAAATATCCAGCAGGCAACCGAAGCTCGAAACCAACCAGTAGATACAAACGAATTGTCATTACCTCAAGAACAAGAAGCTAGACATGGTTGGATGTTAGGAGGTGGTTTTGATTTTGGTAGTATGGGTACTGCACGTGTACGAGAGGAAGATAAGCCAAAGCCTAACCCAGATGAGGTGAGCATAGTGATATGCTACTCTAATTACTGATCCTCCCTTTAGTTTAAAGTAAGCGAACGAGAATTGAACCAACATTTGGTCAAAGGCCTCAAAGCCGATCAATACCCTGAAGAAAAGAAACCAACAATCAAGTTTGGTGATGCAGGATCCAACTGGCGTATGATGAAGCTAAAGCGTACTATGGAACAAGCAAAAGACGAAGCAAGATCACTACAAGAAGTTGGTATAGAGAAATATGGTGTAAGTTGTCAAGCCTATATAAAAAGTATTCTAAATGATTATATAGTCTGCTGAAAGGTTTCAGGAAGCATTAGATGAAAGAGAGTATCTAGATAATAAAAAAGCAGGCAGAAGTCATAGAAGGGGCGAAGAAAAGCCAACACGTCGATATGTCTTTAATGATACAGAAACTCAAAAGAAATCTTTTAGACGCCCCGATCCGCCTGCAGCTCGTCCTCGTAGCCCTCCTCCATCGATACCTCTACCACAAGCAACAGTAACACCAGTATCATCCATTCCTGCGACACCTATGCTTTCAACGCCACCTGCTTCTACTGCATTGACACGCGACCAACTCAACAAGTTAAACGCCAAACTTGTCAAAGCCAAACTCATGGGTGCAAATAATGTTGAAGAGCTTGAACGCGAATACCAAGCAGAACTAGACCGTTTTGAACAAACCGAAAATTCAAATATTACTGTTCTTCCAACATTTGACAATGAAGGTCGTATTTATGACTATGCTTTAAATGCAGGTAATCAAGGACGTGAAGGTCTAAAGGGCAAAAAACGATTTGAAGGCACACACGATAAAGTGACAGGAGAACGTCTACGCTATGGAACATCTGATGATACATTGACATTGGCGGAAATGATACGACAAGAAAAAGGAGGTAGCCGAACTACCTCTGATATGGATTTGGAATTTGCTAAACGTATTGTTGCTGATCAAGCATTTGAGGTAAAGAACACATTATTCATGGCCTATATATGCTAATGTAATATATATATATAGAGTAACTTGGACTATATGGATGAAAAGGCTGATGTAATGGCCTCTAAAAAGGGAATGTCAGAAGAACAGAAGATGAGACGTGCAGTATCAGATTACAAGCGTACTCAAGATGTACTGGGAAAGTGCAAGTTTTGTTATCATGATAATAGGCCTCCCCAAATGTGTATGATTTCGCTTGCAACGACATGCTACCTAGCCTTACCAGGTGTACATGAGATCACTCCCGGAAACTGCTTAATTGTGCCTCTCCAGCATGTCTCTTCTATGCTAGAATGCGACGATGATGTTTGGACAGAAGTGAGAGTATGTATTTCAAAAGAAAAACAAATAAGAGAGAAATCTGACTTGTAGTAGAACTTTCAAAAATGTTTAATGAAAATGTTCCATGCACAAAACAAAGGCTGTATATTTATGGAAACAGTAGTCAATCTTCGTTCACAGCGTCATACTGCTATTGAGGTGATACCAGTGCCATACGGAGTCTATGAAGATGCACCTGCTTACTTTAAAGAAGGCATTATGGGATCTGATGAAGAATGGTCGCAGCACAAAAAGTTGATTGATACTTCTAGCAAAGGCTTTCGTTATTCTATGGTAAAAAACTTGCCTTATTTTCATGTTTGGTTTGGTCTCGACAAAGGTTATGGTCATGTTATTGAAAATGCTCAAAGATTTCCCTATTGGTTTGGCAAAGAAATTGTAGCAGGCATGATGGATATTGGGCCTGAATTATGGCGTAGACCTAAACATCATTATATTGAAGACAATCCAGCAAGACAAGAAGCCTTCATGAAGGATTGGCAAAAATGGGATTGGACAGTCGCCTTGAAATAAATCTTGGAATACTAGATACTGTTTTCTGCAATACTTGAAAATACAACAGAAGTTATACCTGTTTCTTTTGAGCATTGTTTTTAATCCAATATAAGATATTATAGTTGACTTTTTCCGAGAGTAGAAAAGGAGAAAGAGAAGAGTAAAGATGGGCTCTTCTTTTTTTTTGAATTGTATCGCTTGCTTTCAATTCAGTAATGCTGATAATGCATTCCTTACTTGTTTCATCTAAATCACAAGCGAAGTCTTTTGAACGGGAGGGTTTCAATACAAAAGGCTCTTTTATGTGTATTTATAGTGGAAGAGTTTATTATGTAACTGAAGTTATTATACATTAAATCACCACTTCATGATTGAACAGTTGTGAAGATTGCGCATCAGGTTTCTTTAGCTCCATAAAGAAGAAACTGTGATTCTCACCACCCGCGATAGCTTTAAGGAAATAGCCTGACTGAAGAAGTTGAAGAAACGAGTTACACACCTGCAAATCTATCTAGATCAAGCCCGCAAGTTAATGCAGGTCGAGGATTCTTCCTTAATTGAATGAAATGATTTAACAATCAGACCATCCGTTCAAAAAGGGTATGATATTCCTAAAACCGACAGAAAATAAGATATACATGCCTCTTAAGCCAAAGCTCCCCCAAAAAGTATGTTTCTTGTCATAATATGAAAGTAAGGTGCGGCTCGGGGAAAGAGAGAGGAGCTCTGTTTTAAGTTGAGTCGGAACCAACCGAGGCGACATGCAATCAAAAAAGTTACTAAAATACTCTCAAAATTCAAGTCTTACAATTGTGTAGCATCAAATAAAACAATCATATGTATTTCTCTTCTTTTACCTCTTTTTCTTTCTCCATTTCTGTTTTCTTTCTTTCCCTTCCCTCTCCTTTCCCTACTCTTTCTTTATTGCTACAAGATTTCAGCATTATTATCTCATATATATAAAAAGAGATATATAATTATTTATATACAACTAATTTATTTTTTTTCTATTTTTCTCTTTTCTTTCTTGGTCTCGTAAAAAAAGAAACCATACATATCCACCAAAAGGAAAAAAAGGGTAATGAACATGGAATGCATATACGGGATTTGAAATGCTAATTCTCAGTTTCCAAACAAAGAACATATATACTCGAGCAGAAGCACAAACACATTAAGAAGAACAATATGAAGTGGCTTCCTTTGCCAAAAATAGCTCATGGCATAGCTATCTATCCATTCAATCCTTCAACTTTGCCATTAAACCCTGTCAATAGTAGACCTGTTTCTACTCAACCTCAACAACAAGACGACGCTTCTATCTCATCTAGTTCTAGTTTTGCTGATCAGCCTTCTCACAATCAAGAAGACTACACCTACCTTGTTCCGCTCGAAGTAGGCGACGAACTCTTTATCATTGAACAACAAGGACAATGGTATCGTGGTTATGTACTTTGTGCTATAGAAGAAGGAAGAAAGCCCAACACAGCACCTTTAGGCTGCTTTCCTCGAACACATGTTCAAATCAAAGAGGATATTGAAGTCGATCTGGACGAGACAGACAATACGACTATACGACACCAGAAAAGACGCGAAGATCTTATTCGTCCCTTATCTGATGTTTTACCGCCCTCTATTCTTCCTCGATCATTCTCAGAATCATGGATCCAATCTAACTCTACTGAACATCCCTCAGCTCGGCCCGGGAGTTTTGGCGATCTTAATTTTGATATTGATCATCATGCTTTAGAAGCATCACAGCATATACCCCCACCACCTTTACCATTAGCACGATTTGAGCAGTCAACTATTATTGGAAATTCAGAACCTTTGGTAGACGAAATCGCAGCATGTGTTAGTGAGTGGAATAGTCTATTGTATACTTACATCAGTGAACGTCGATACAATATGTTCAATGCTGTTCGTGACAACATCAATTATTTATTTCAAGCAAGAAGGCAGTTATTGGATCAAGCATTGTCAAGGGAGGAATTAGTAAAACTGCGAAAGGAGATTATTCACCGTATGGTTGTTTCTAATTTGGAACAACAACAGGAAATGATCATTCGACATCCAGAGAAGGGGTATTTGTTGGACGCTACAAATGCCTCATTAAGTAGTATTTATAAGATGCACTACAAGTATGCAACGCATTCCAAGAATACTTGTTCTTCCGGTGCTAATGTGGGTACAATTGAAAACACGCCAATTGCTTTAGAAGATACTAGTGCCCAAGACACCTCGCCTTCTACACCAACAAGTGCAGCATCCACAAATACCAGTTTTAGTAATCTGGCACCCAACACAATCATACTGCAAAATACGCCTCACCAGCAGGCCCAACAAGCTCAGCAAGCTCAACAAACCCAACAGCCAAAAGGAGCCAAGTTTTATCACATGTTTTTTGAATTGAAAGCTTGTGTGGCTCATATCTGCCAACCAGGTGAATTCACAGAACTCTTTTTTGCTTTGTATTCAGCTACTGAACGTAAATTTTTGACCGAGCAGTTCAACGTAGTTCTCAACTATAATGGTATGCCTAAAGATGAAGCACAGATTGGTAAAATCCAAGCACTTTTTGTCGATTTATCTTTGCACGACATCTCAGATAATCTGTACATGATTTGTCATATAGTCAGATATGGTGGCATGAAGTTAAATGATAGCAAAGATCATTTTGGTACCCTAGGTAGTCATACCTCACAATTCTTTCACTCAAATAAACATTTGAGCCACCAAACACTTCAAAAGCAATCTCAGTCGTCTATGTCAACATCTGTTCGAAGGCCATTTGGCTGTGCTGTGCTCAAGTTGACAGGTCTTTTGTCACCTCAGAACCAGATACAAAAGGAAGCAGACCTGCTTGAACACGATATGCCCATTTTTACTGCGATATCTGAAGCCACATATGCCACTTTGCACGAGGACATTATCTTTAACAACACGAAAGAATTTGCAAAGCATCCTCGAGCAGAGACGCTGCGAGTGTCTTTGCGCATATTCTATGGATTTCTGGATGAAGTACTCAAGACAAATACAGCTTTATTGCAAGAAGTGCCGCATACATTGCGCTTAGGATTTGCAGACGTTGCTTTTCCAAATGATAGTCGAAATGAACTTTACATCAAACTGGATTCGGGTGATTTGAGCCAGTTCACTCGTTCACGGAACATCCAAGTGACTATGTGTGTACGTGACAACAAAACTGGCGAAGTGGTTGAAAATGCGATTTCCACAGGCTCTGGAGCACGATCTGTGAGCTATTGGGAAAGCATGGTCATGTATCATGAACAAAAACCTAAATGGGGCGAACAGATCAAGATTCATATCCAAGACGTAAATCAATGGGAACGTTCGCATGTGTTCTTGACCATTAAGCACCGTAGTAGCAACCATATCAATTCTACTACAAATACATCAGGTTCTGTGCTCAAATTTAGCGGTAGTTCAGCGCCAGAAGTCTCAGGAGGCACGACATCAGTAGTATCATCTACAACAGGCGGGGGAGAAAAAATTATTGCCATGGGATTCTTGCCTTTGTTTCTACCTCCATACCATCGTGATTTTGTAGCAGATGGGTCTCATACAATTTACTTGTACAAATACGATCGTCAAACCTCATTGCCAAAGTCTTATCTTGATAATACACCTTGGTGTGTTCGATCTACTGCTCCTTCCAATATGATTCAGCCTACTTTTGATGTGAAGTCAAACTCACGATTTTATCGTAACAATAACAATAGCAAATCGGGCCACCAACACACACAGTCGAATCATAGTTTTAAAAGCATGAATGGATCGTTTCATTCAGCTACATCTACGATGCATAAGCCTACGAGTCCAACTGCAAACAGTAGTGAAACTTCACTGCCTCAGTCATCTGGATCAGCTAGTAACACTAAACTGACTTCTTTGCGTGATACAATCACACTGTCCACATTTTTGTGTTCCAACAAATTCACTCAAAACAAGACATTGGTTAAATTACTTAATTGGCGCACATTAATTGAAGAGTCTGAAGATGGCATAAATGAACTGTTGTCGGTGTTGGATCAATTCACATTTGTGGGTGAAGTTGAAGTTGTCAAGTTTTTAGGTGATATTTTTGATGCTTTATTGGACATTCTGGCATATCAATATGACGATGAGGATGAAGACAATTCAGTGTGCAACGAAATCAATGACCAAGTACTAGCAGCCATCATTTGGTTATTGGGTATCGTTCAAGATCGTCGATTTAGCAACTTTAGACCAGTGCTAGATGTGTATATTGAAAATCGGTTTTCAATTAAAGACTATGAGCATCTGTCCATGCGCAACAACGATAGACAACAGGTTCAAAACTACAGCTATCGATTACAGGAAACAACATATGAGCATTTAGTGGGGAGTTTGTCTCGCTTATGTGAAAACCCTAGTGATCCCTCAAAGGCCAAGCTGTTGCGTAGTAGTATGAAAGTATGGGATTATTTGTTCCGTTTTATTGTGCGATCAAGATTAAACCAACAGCAAAAGGAAGATGATGATGAGCGAACTACAAATGATCCTATATTTGGGCAGCAACTTGAAAAACTGCTCAAGACAATCACGTCTATCATGAGTCCTGACCAACCCAATGCCATGATTGGTACACAAACATTGACTTTACAACACTTTGCAGACATTTTGTCTGAGCTACGAACTATCTTTTTGCCGTCTCAGGTTTTGGAGATAGCGGTCTCTTTTGTGGATGCTTGCTCACATGTGACAGGTCGTCTTGTTGGGTTTAAGTTGGCTATGATCCTTAGTATGGTCAAGAGTTCTACATTTGATGATCCTTCTGTACGCTTGGAATTTGGAAAACATGTATTTCGATGGGTTCGTCTTTGGATCAATTCTTACATGTCAACTGCTAAAGATGTCATATTTGCAAGACAAGCAGAACAGCAACAACATTCAGAAAATTTGAATCCTCAACAAACACGTCTGCCTCGCGCTCAATGGATTGAAAACTTGAGATTGTCACTTACAATTGTCATTGAATTGCTAGAGAAAGTGAGAAAATCATTTGGTATGGCAACTTCAGGTCTCACTGCTTCTTGCATTTCATCGCCTTCATTCAGCAATTATTCTCGACCTACTTCATTTGCTGCTACTATCATTGAAGACGAAAATCGACATGAATATTCTCAATCTGATCTCAGTGCTATCACGGAAGTTGCACTCCAACTGGTACCACAATTATTGAATGCTTACAAGGATATTCAACGTCTGACAATCCAAGCTATTCATGTGTCCACCTCGCCTTCGATGCATGATAATGCTTCTACTGCGTCGCTCAATCCCGCTCAGTTTAGACCAGCTTCTCGTCAATCATTTAGTATCTTGAGAGAACGATCTAGTTCATTAGGCAATGCATCTGCAAATGGTAGCGTTAGTAAAAATCCATTTATGTCTTCTGATCTCTTGCAAGAGGTTCAAGGTACACAGCTTCACAAGGCAGCTTCTGTAAGCGGCGGTGGTACTATCACAACAATGCCAACAACTGCTCCTGGTATTTCTTCTACAGGTGTCGTGACCTCAAACGGGCCTTTAGGAAATGAATCTAATCAGTCCAAGTTTACAGTGATATTACAAGCTTTGGCTACATCGCCTACAACACCTTTTCCTAGCACCTATCCATTCCAGACATCCTCTCGAGCTGGAACTGCTGCTGGAACTACGTCTAATGCGTCTGCTGCTTCTTCCCCCTCTTCTTCACCTTCAATTGCTGCCTCTACATCTTCACTGAACTCAACAAGAGGTGGACTAACGAGCGACCATGCAGCCATGATTAGTACCGGTCTATTGGACTTAACAGTCGTTTTACTCGAATTGTTCTACTTGACTCCTAAACAACAATGGGCTACATTTATTCGCAAAATGTACGAACAAAACGGTGTGGAAGACACTGCAGAATTTTTACGAAAAGTCATCTATACTTGTATGGGTATTTTGTTTGGTGATAATGTGATGATTTTAGAAGAATCAAGTTTGACAGTGGATGGTATGATGCGATGTGAACAGGATGAAACTCGCGAATACAGGAAGTTGCCCAACAACTGGTTAAACCTCAGTGCTATTTCTTATCAAATTGTTCTTTGTCACATTTTGGAACCAATGAAAGCTGTATTTGATTTGCCTGATTTTATGCCAAATGAAAAAGCTTATATGGAGGATGATGATGAAGTATTAGTGGAGGAAATTGAAGAGCAGCAGGAGCATAATGAGCAGCCTCGGTTCAGAAATGTCATTGCTGAAGAACGCTCAACTTTATTGCTCTGGCGCATTTACTTTGTTGGTCTTTTACGTGTGGTTGGAAGTCCAAAATTAGAAGTAGCTGAATTCATGCCTCAAGTACAACGTGCTGTTTGGAAGATCATTGGCAACATGCGTGGTGAAGTGGGTGCAAAATTGATTTCATACCTTTGGAACCTGGCTGGCAAAGCACATTTGGACCGCGAAAATGGCAATAACAAGACACTGTCTCAGCAGCAGCAAATTTTGACAGATTACTTTGGTTCTGACTTTAGTATGAGTTCGTTTATGAATCATTCTCCTTTGTCTTCTGCCGTTCTGGAGCATAGTTACTTTGATGATTCGTTACGCAAAAGTATGACATCTATTGAAGAAGTAGAAGATGACGAAAATATGCATAACACAAACAGAAATAGTCATATTTCGTCTGCGCCTTCAACCAGTACTTATTCTATGCGTCATAGTGTACGTATTGGACCAACAGATGAAGTGCCTCTATCCTCTATTCATGAAGAACAGCTGAATGATGAAGGTTTGATAAAGTCTGAGGTATCTTTCTTGCAAGCAGACTTGGCTTTCTTTATACTCAGCCCATTATGCTCTGCTTCTTTGACACTACATGATCGTGTTAGAACCAATGCATTGTCTCTAATTGCTGATATCATTGCTATTGAACTCTACTCTTTTGGTGAACTATGCCATGTTCAACATGCTTTGATTAGCACACTTGATCGTTTGGTCATATCCGAAAACAAAGGTGATGATATCATTTGTGGCAAAATTACTATAGAACTGACAAGAGCGATCGAAAAGCGACTTCGAATTGATGATAGAAGAGACCTTTTGATCGCTGGTAAAAGGGCTGTAGACTCCATCTGTCGGTTCTTGAGTCTGTTGCTTCAAATCAGAAGTTTACCTTCAGGCAATGATGAATTTATGGACGAGCATATCACAGCCACACTCAAGATCATGAAGTTTATTCAAGTAATTGAGCGTGAAGAAATCTACATCAAATACGTCCATCAACTAGTTCAATTGCATCTGGATAGTCGTAACTTCATCGAAGCTGCTTTGACTTTGCGCTTTCATGCTGATTTACTTCAATGGGATCCTAGCGATAAACTCAATAGTATTCCAGAACTTGGTTTACCTGTTCAAAGTTCATTCAGCCGAAAAGAAGCTCTCTATATGAAAATGATCACCTATTTAGATCAAGGTAGTGCTTGGGAGCTGTGTGTTGAATTATGCAAAGAATTGGCATACGAGTATGAAAATACTTTGTATAACTATACCAAGCTAAGCGATATTTTACAACGCCAAGCATCTTTGGCTGAAAATATTGTCAAGAAAGAACGATGTTATACAGAATACTTTCGTGTGGGCTTTTATGGTCGCGGTTTCCCTGCAAGCAATCGAAATCGCCAATACATCTATCGTGGTCTTGAGTGGGAAAAGATTTCTTCCTTTGTCGAAAGAATGCAGAACAGACATCCAAATGCACAATTGCTTCCTAGCAAGATTTCAAACTCATTGTCTATTACAGACGAGCAACTTAAGGAATTGGATAGTACGTTGGATGGTCAATATCTTCAAATTACACCTGTTACCCCTATACCGGATATAGACTCAATACCTTGTCTCTCTAATCCTAATGCGCCTGAAAGTATCAAAAAATACTATTCGTTTAACAATGTAAACAGATTCTCCTTCTCTCATCCAGTTGTTAAAGACCAGGAAATAACTGACAAGTCTTTTGAAGATAAGCCTGAATCTGACATTCTAAACCTTTGGACCGAAAGAGTCGAATTCGTTTGCGAAGACAAATTTCCTACCATTGTAAGACGCTCCAAGATCATCAGCTCCCATGCCCGTGTTATTTCGCCTATTGAAAATGCAGTGACAGCCATGGAAAACAAGAACAAGGAACTGGTCTCACTAGAAAAGAAGTATGCTATTCATATTCCCAAAGGCAATCGCCATACACTAGGATTGAATCAACCTATCAATATCAACCCATTTTCTATGTCATTGAATGGTGCCGTAGATGCACCTGTAAACGGCGGTGTTCCTTTATATAAGAGGGCATTCTTGACCAAAGAGTATTGGGATAAGAATCCTGAACTGCATCCTTGGATTCATCGACTCCAAATGGCTATTCATGATCAGGTAAAAAAGAAAAAAAGGTATAATAGAAAGAATTGTATTGACAGTTTTATAGGTGCAAATTATTCAAAAATGCTTAGAAACTCATAATAGACTTGTCAGCAATGAGATGAGACCATTCCATACAACCTTGACAGAATGTAAGTAAACTCGACTTTAAGAGGCTCCTAATCAAATCTTTCTCTAGTTTTCCACAAGAATTTTGCTGAAGAGATCAAGTCCATCAAGGAAATCAAACATCAAGAAGAAACAAAAGAAAAACAGCCTCTTTCAATTGTAACTCAAGCCAACAATCGCCGCCGTTCTACATTGTCAAGCAATGCAACTGAGAGCAGTAGTACACATAGTCAACCACCACAACAGCCGCAAGTGCAGCAGCAAGCATTTGAAGACCTCAAATTGACATCACCTGTGATTTCTCGACAAGGCAGCATTGCAACCACAGTACAAATACCTGGTACTGGAAATACACCTGTTCTGCCACAATTGCCTATTATGTCGCCCATTAGTCGAGCCTTCTCTATTCGCACGCCTGTAGCAGATCCTATGTCTCCGGGCTTAACACCTTTTCATCATTCTACTGCATTCGAAAACGCAACCATGTCAAGAGCAGAAAGCTTGTCGCGTACGCTCAAAATGTCTTTACGAAAAAAGTCTCGCAAGAAGTCTCAAGGCTCTTCTACTAGTTCAAACACAATGAGTAGCACTAATGCGGGAGGCGGTATAATTAACAAACCCTAATTCTTTATGCTTTTTTGCATATACATATATATCATTCCTATCCTTTATCTATTTTTATCATTTTATATATACACATTTGTTTAATAACAAAGCCTTCAAGAACAATAAAAGTAGTCATTTTTACGTAACATATTGAGCCTTTTCCTCTTAAATTGTTCTTTATCATCAATTGAAAAGCATATAGGGGAATCATGCGTATAGAAAACAATACAATGGTGCAGAATAGCTCCTGTTTTTTACTATTAAAGTAATAATGCTTTTCTTTGTCTCTCTATTTTATACATGCAGTTTCTTTAGATAAAGAAATAAGAATAAGAGATGATGTATCAAGACGTTATCTCCTTAAAACACTGGAAGACTTTAGGCGCATTAAAAAAAAGGTTGTCAGCATC
Source organism: Gilbertella persicaria (assembly GCF_025201335.1). NCBI lineage: Eukaryota > Fungi > Mucoromycota > Mucoromycetes > Mucorales > Choanephoraceae > Gilbertella > Gilbertella persicaria. The sequence continues at coordinate 50,637 of NW_026252035.1, forward strand.
AAGCTTTCTTTAATTTACATGTTGTATTTACTAATAGCTTTGCATAAACATGTAGTATGCATAAAATATGCATATAAGTAGAAGTTAAATTGTAGTCTGTCTTAACTGAAGAGGCTTTCTTCTTTTTGCGACAAGGCATTTTGCTCCTATATGTTATTCTCCTAGGAATGGCATCACCATCGCATTACCTTTATGCATTACATAATGGCACGTCACAAAGCTTCTTATTTTTCGTTTTTTTTTTTTGTGTTCAGGCCCCTTTTTTTCTACCCTCCTCTCACTATGTCAAAAGTGCCCTCTGCTAAAATAGTCTTACTTAAGGATCTAAGTGGCTGTCAAGTAGGTGAATCTGTTAGAGTAACAGGCATGTAAGGTATCTGTTCTTATTATCTTCTTTTTTTGCTTATATCATTTTCTCCTTTCTTTTTTCTAGCTGGACAAGATATGATGCGGATAAAAGTATTGCAGTGATCCAATACAATGATATAGAAGTAGAAATTGATATTAGTCAGGCTCAAGATCAAACCATTTTGCCGGAAGGAGACGTTGTTCAATGTTTAGGTGAAATAGAAAAGAAGGTAAAGATAAGTTTATAGAACTTGTGCTAAAATACATTAGACATCTGACATAACACGCATTCATGCTAGAATTATTCGTTCTGTAAATACTCTAGATATGGAATTGTATGAAAGAGCTGTTGAACTAAGAAATAAGATCATTTAAACTGTAAATAAATAAGCCTCACTGATAACTTTGTGTTAGGGCGCCGAAATGATTCGGCATGTATATCCTTCAATCTTATTCTGAGTCTAAATCTTTTAAATCATAAATTCGATCCTATTTATTTTTATTTCTCTTTTCTTTTTTTTTTTCTTAAGCATAAAAGAAGATATAAAAAAAATGGGTAAAGGCAAAAGAGCTCACACAATTAGTATTCCCAGCATCAATTTGACTATACCCAAGTCTTCTTCGGATCACTCCTATGCTCCCTCTAATTTTATTGGCTCGCTTTCGAAGTCGACCTCTGAGCAGACATCTTCTTTTGTCAATAACAGCACCGAGAGATGGCAACCACCCCGCAAGCCCAAAATGAAATATGATGATCTCGAGCATAAAATGGAAGCCGCTCCTCTTTATGTTCTTGTCTGCACATATCTCAATTATTTTGTTCTTATCCTTTTTGGTCACTTGCGAGACATTCTCGGCAAACTTTTTAAGCCCCAAGAATATGCTCACTTGAAAATGAATCAAGTAAGTCGTCATTGATGGTAATACCCTATCTAACAAATCATAGGGTTATGCTCCTCTTGTTTCTGATTTTGACTCCTTTTATACGCGCCGTCTTTACTTTAGAATTCGGTATGCGAATGCAATATATTGTGATACAGAATTCTTACTTGTTACATAGTGATTGTTTTAATCGCCCTATCACTGGTGTTGCATCTAGAACAGTGAAACTACTTGACCGTGTATCGAATGATTTCAACAAGACATTTAGATTGACTGGCACAACAACCGAAGCACTCAACTTTGCTTCCTACAATTATCTCGGCTTCTCTGACAACGTAGGCCCTTGTGCTGATGCTGTAGAACAAGCTACTTTAGATTTAGGTATCACTGCTGCTAGTTCTCGTGCAGAAGTTGGTACTACCAAACATGCCCAAGAATTAGAACAAATGGTTGCTCGATTTGTTGGTAAAGAAGATGCCATGTGTGTCAGCATGGGTTTTGCCACTAACTCTACGACTATCCCTGGTCTTGTTGGCAAAGGCTGTCTTGTGATTTCTGATGAAATGAACCATGCTTCTATTGTCTTTGGTGTTCGTCTCTCTGGTGCTTCTGTTCGTGTGTTCAAACATAATAACATGGATGATCTTCGTGAACTTTTACGTGAAGTCATTTCTCAAGGCCAACCTCGTACACATCGTCCTTGGAAGAAGATCTTGGTGATCGTTGAAGGCATTTATTCTATGGAAGCTACTGTTGTTAACCTTCCGGAACTTATTGAACTCAAGAAGGAATTCAAGTTTTATCTGTACGTTGATGAAGCCCACTCTATTGGTGCTCTTGGCGAAAATGGTGGTGGTGTTTGTGATTTTTATGGTGTTGATCCTGCAGAGGTCGATATCCTTATGGGCACATTTACCAAATCCTTTGGTGCAGCAGGTGGTTACATTGCTGGTGACAAAGCCATTATCGATCACTTACGTACGCGTAACCATGCTTATAACTATGCTGAGCCTATTTCGGTTCCAGTTGCTCAACAAGTCATTACCTCCATGAAGATTATTTGTGGCGAAGATGGTACAGACATTGGTCGCAAAAAAATCAAGCAATTGGCTGAGAATTCCGTTTACTTTATTGAACGTTTAAGAGAAATGGGGTTCATTGTGTATGGTGATCAAGGTAGTCCTGTTGTCCCTCTCTTGTTGTTTAACCCTGCCAAGATTCCCGCCTTTTCTCGTGAGCTCTTGAAGCGCGGTATTGCTACTGTTGTTGTAGGCTATCCTGCTACTCCTATCATTACTTCTCGTGCACGTTTCTGTGTCTCTTCTGCGCATACAAAGGAAGATCTTGATAGAGCATTAGAAGCTATCTCCGAAGTTGGTGACACTTTGCTTCTTAAAGTCAGCGAGGTCCCCAAATAAATGGGTTAGATGCTTTTTGTTATTCATCATCATGATTGGACTTTTTGTACACTTTTTTTATGGATAGATTTGACTACCATGTTATCAACAAAGAAGAAATGCTTTGGTGTATAGAATCTTGGTCAAGTCTTTATAAAAAATCCAATCACTGTATCTTTTTTTTTCGCATTTGCATATATTTAATACCTTTTCTCTCTCTCTCCTTTTTGTTTTGCATGCTTGAAAAGTCTGTAAACATATTATTATATACTCATCTCCCTTTTTTCTCTTTCATTTATATACATCGCCTAATAACTTTTCTAATCCATTATAACAATAAAGTATGACAAACAGTAATTGTCTTTTTTTAAACAACAGCCCGGATAATGGATTGTTCCGTATTTTTTTTTTTTTTTTTTTTTTTTTGTAGTTTCAAGTTTTTAACAGTACACAAAGCCAACTGCTTTTATTTCTTTAGTATGAACAGGGAATGTCTATCGACCACAAACTGCAGCAAAAAAAAGAGCTATAAAAAAATAGTGTTTGAGGTACCAAATGTGTGTAACTTTGATTAGAGCTTATTAAATATGGTACGAGTAGCTTTTTTTTTCGCTCCAGAACAATGATTTAGGGATGGAGATATATTCAGAATGTTTTATCCCGCTCCGTTTTTAATAATGATAAAGAGTTTTTCTTTATAGGAGAACTATATTTTTGTTTTATCTGAAGTCCTAAAGATGTTATAATGAGCGATAGTTAAGACTAGAGGTGGTATGTGGTGCAGCAGTGGGAGAAAAGGCAAAGAATCAAATTTCTAACTAGTAATAAGGATTGGTACAATCAAATGTGATTATTTCTTGTTCGTCAAATTGTCTAGACAATAGATGAAGGATTACAGGAAGGATAGAATGGAGAGTAAAAGGAACGTTATCAAAGACAGTGTTCTAATGGCTAGATCAAACACCTCGCATAGTACTAGCACAGATTTGTTGTGTGGAAAGGGTTGGAAATACAGACTTATTGGTGCAGTTGATGGTGGTGCAAAGGTTGAGAAGTTGTCGCAAAAGGTGAACTGAAGGAGCAATGAGGGAAGGATCGATGTAGGTGGAGAGAATGTAACACCAGATCTTGTACCTTACTGGGCAGGGAAAGCTGAACTGATCAAGTGTTTCGATAGAGTTGCATAGGACATGAACAATGAGTTGCGGTAATTTTTGATGAAATTAGAAGCGAGCGTTGATGGAATTAAATGTTGTGGGAATGATGGGTGATGTAAAAGAATTGAAAGGAAAAATAGAATCAATATGTTACAAATTCAAACTCAGGAAGAAGTCGTCTGAATATCTTCATCCTCCTCCTCAGACTCTTCAACTACGCATTGTATCAAGCATTTATCGTTCGCCTTTTCAATAAAGTTTCTCCAAACCAAAAGGAAATTTCTTTCCAGAATACTCTTGAGCCCAGTGTCAGGTTTTTTCTTGAGTTTTTTAGCCATCTCATTTAGGTCTCGATGAAAAGCTATTAGGTTTTTTACCATTGACCAAACCTTTTCAATTAGTTGTAGCTCACAGTGATAAGGCGGGGTAATTGACAGCTTGTGATTGTATCTTTTATCAACGTCATAGCAAGCTTAGACAGGCGCAATATTCAAGCTTTTGACCTTTTTTAGAAGTGCCTATTTTATCATTTCTGAAAAGACACTCCCTTCTTCTTCTTCCAAATACCCTTTGCAAACTAGCCATTGCTGAATTGTTTCCTTCTTGTCTGCTGCAGTTGGAACAAGATTAATTCGGCGCTTATGGCAAGATGTATCATCCACATGGATGATACAGCCTCCATAAGTTACCAGAGATTGACAAAGGTTTTCAGGCAATTTCTCAAACTTTTCTGCTTTACTTCCTTTGACTGGCTACACAGCCACATTATCCTCTATCATTGCTGCATTGCACCTAAAAACAACAAAGACGCCAATCATGACCATCGTTGGCTTTCTTCCACTTTCATTACACGCACTAAGAATTTCGACGACTAGTAATATGATGTTGTATTTTGAAAACAGATTTTTAAGGACCACCTCCAAAATAAGTTCAATGCTTATCGCTGCATTGTTGGCTGTGATAAAATAAGGCTTTATATCATGGAATTGCTTCGATAAATCCCCAGTCACTTCAGCAACAGTAAAGTTGACAACAGCCGTTTTATGCTCTTTGGTTAAAACACTAACTTGCTTGCAAACCTCAAAAATACTAGCAGGATACATGTTATACTGCTTAGTTCAGTTCTGAGCAGTCCGAATGTGAACAATACCCAATTGCTTTGCTGCAGCTGATGCGCTCATATACTTTTTAGCCTTCGAATCAAAAATCTCATCGTAATATTGAACATAGTTACGTTTTATGCTTGCCTCTCCCATATGAATATTTTTATCTTTTGGCATTAGACAAGCTGAAAAAGATGCGCCAAGTAATCAATGTGAGTGGTAATTGCTTCAACAACAAACTCATTTTTAATTGGCTGGTAACACTGCTTGTTAAAATTTAGAATATATATATATATCTTTCAAATGACGTATGATTGCCACTTGTGTGCTACAATTGCCAAATAATGAGATAAACAATAAGGGCTTTAAAAGAAAGTACGGAAATAAAGGCTGATGCAACCTTAAAATAGAATTAATATCTGATATCATACTATGGGCTTATTCAAGTCAGTATTTTGATCTCTAAACATCATTAACTTCTTTATAATATGTAGCTCTATCATCAAAGGAAGCTTAGTTGGATTTTTTGGAGAGCTGTATGTTAAGAAAGAGATAAGGAGAGTTCTTGATCCTCTTTCATTGTTCCGGCTCGGACAGTTATAGCTACCCGGACTTTTAATTTTCTCGAAGCTTGCTCATCTTGAATATCAGAAGCAAAAGTGAATCCAGACAAACCTCCTCTCTCATCCGTATCTCTGCGCAATGCCTAAAGGTGCGTTTGATATATCATAAGCTTGCTCTATTCAGATTGTATTGTATGCGGATATATATGTGTGTCTATTCGATTAAAGAAAACAAAAGATGGATAAAAGAGAGAGAAAGAGAGAAAGAGAAAAGATGACTTGGAATTGGATTGGATGATGGATGCAAACCGTATAGAGATTAGAGATACATCCATCAACTTGAATCAGCTAGAATAAATCAATAAATAGATAGATGGATGGATGGATGGATGGATGGATGGATGACAATTGCCTTATGGATAGCACACTATATATTTATATATACCCAAACTATATTCTGGATTTTGCAAGCTTATGATAGTCGACTTGTCATATATTAACAGCTTTGTCTAGTTAGCGTTTCCGGAACCAAGTACCGTATGACTCTCGGTTTGCCTGTTGGTGCCGTCATGAACTGTGCCGATAACTCTGGTGCCAAGAACTTGTACGTTATCGCTGTCCGTAACATCAAGGGTCGTTTGAACAGACTCCCTGCTGCCGGTTGTGGTGACATGATTGTCGCTACTGTCAAGAAGGGTAAGCCCGAATTGAGAAAGAAGGTTTTGGCTGCTGTTGTTGTCCGTCAACGTAAGGCCTGGCGCCGTAGAGACGGTGTTTTCCTCTACTTTGAGGATAACGCTGGTGTCATTGTTAACCCCAAGGGTGAAATGAAGGGCAGGTAACGTATTCTATTGATTTATGAGAATTTACTCACATTGCATAGTGCTATCACTGGTCCTGTTGCCAAGGAATGTGCTGATTTGTGGCCTCGTATTGCTTCTGCTTCTGGTACTGTCGTCTAAGCAATTGTCTCTTGACTATAATAAATCTGTCTTCTTTATGCAAATATGTTTAAGAATTTGTTCTTTTATTATTATTATTGATTCTTTTTGAAGACTATAAACAATTCTAGAGAGAAGGGACATACAATTTATTAAATCAAGTCAGTGACTATAAGAAAATGAGGGGTGTTAGTTTGCAATCAAGAAGTATTCAATGGCTTACCATTCATGGGCATTTCATCAATTTGTGTACTATAGTATTGTTCAATATCACGTAAAATCTTGAGATCGTCATTCTTAACAAAGTTGATAGCAACACCCTTACGACCAAAACGACCTGAACGACCAATTCTGTGAATGTAGTTTTCACGGTTAGCAGGCAAATCATAGTTGATAACCAAAGACACTTGTTGGACATCAATACCACGGGCCCAAACATCAGTGGTAATCAACACTCGACTAGCACCTTGACGGAATTCTTGCATAATAGCATCACGCTCTTTTTGTGGCATTTCACCGTGCATGGCGGACACAGTAAAGTTGGCTTCTCTCATCTTTTCAGTCAACCAATCAACCTAATATAAGGCACATTAGCATGAATGTACATTTGTATGTATGCTCATTTACCTTTCTTCTCGTATTACAGAAAATAACAGCTTGTGTAATAGTCAATGTATCATACAGATCACATAAAGTGTCAAACTTCCATTCTTCGCGTTCCACAGCAACAAAGAATTGCTTGATACCTTCCAATGTCAATTCATCACGCTTCACAAGGATACGAATAGGATCTGTCATGAAGTTGTTGGTCATTTCCAATACATCGTTGGGTAATGTAGCACTCAAAAGCACGACTTGTGTGCCTGGTGGTAAATAACGATAGACATCATAGATTTGATCTTTGAAACCACGGTTCAACAGTTCATCAGCTTCATCAAGAATGAGCATCTTGATATTACGTGTACGCAAAGTACGGCGACGAATCATATCATAAACACGACCAGGTGTACCAGAGACAATTTGGACACCTGCTTCCAATTTACGAATATCTTCACCTACATTGGTACCACCAATACAAGCATGACATTGCACATTCATATAGTCACCCAAAGCTAAAACAACAGATTGAATCTGAACAGCTAATTCACGCGTTGGTGACAAGATAAGTGCTTGTGTTTCTCTGATGGTGGTATCGATGGCTTGTAAGGCAGAAATGGAAAAGGTTGCTGTCTTACCAGTACCTGATTGAGCTTGAGCAATCACATCACGTCCCTTGATAATGGGTACAATGGCTAATCATTCGTTAACAGATGAACGCGCTTGTTTGTATTTGTGTTTGTTTTTTACCTCTTTGTTGAATAGCAGAAGGCTTTTCAAAGTTGTAAGCATAAATACCACGAAGCAAATCTTCCTTTAAACCAATAGAATCAAAAGTAGGTACTACTTTAACCTTCACGTTTCTTTAGTAAGCAAGATTCAAACACATGTCCACTTACACTTTCAGAAGTTTCAAAAGCAAGCTTATCGTCAGTAGTGTGATCAAACGACATAATAAAGAGAACTAAAAAGAGTCAAAAAAGGTTATGTTCTATTGGTCGCAGTAAACAGAAACACTGTTAAAAAAATTTGGACCAATGACGTCCCCTAGCAGTCACCCAATGTGGTTTCCTTAATCTGATATGCGACTCCTTATTTTCAGTTAAGCAAGCATACAGGCTACTCTGAAATATAGACAAATAAAGCCAAAAGTATAGTAATGAATTGTACTATAACATCAAAATAAGCTACGCAATCTATCTAAAGAGGATAAGAAGCCGTGCGAAAAAAAAAATCGGAGATTGCTTGTGACTATAGGTTGATGCGCTATCATCTCGAGTCATCCAGTTGAAAGGTTTCAATTGTTCATTTTTCATATAAAAAGGGGACACAATCTATCTTTTTGTTTTCTCTCTCTTTACCTGTCAAACTTTATTGAACATGACTATTACTGTTGCTCCTATCACTGTTGGTGTTCTTGGTATGTGACTGACTCTATACTTCTTTTTTGATACTTATGCCGTATATGATAGCCTTGCAAGGTGCTTTTATTGAACATATTCATATGTTGAACAGAATTCCCGAAGTGAAGGCTGCTATCCCTGTTCGTACACAAGAAGAGTTAAACTCGGTCGATTGCCTTATTATTCCTGGTGGTGAATCTACATCTATGGCTCTTATTGCTGAACGTTGTGGTATGTTGGAACCTTTGCGTAAGTTTGTTCAGGTCAAGCCTACTTGGGGTACTTGTGCAGGTATGATTATGCTGGCTAAGGAAGCCACAGGTGCTAAGAAGGGCGGTCAACAATTATTCAATGGTTTGGATGTCTGTGTTAACCGTAACCAATTTGGATCTCAAAAGGAAAGCTTCAGAACACTTTTACATTTACCCGATATTGTGGGTGAAGAACCCTTTGATGCGGTGTTTATTCGTGCTCCAGTTATTTCTGAAATCAGATCTGATCGTGTCAAGATTGTTGGTCGCTTAGAACAAAGTCATGGTCAAACAGAAGCTGAAACGGCTGTTGCTGTCTTGCAAGATCATTTGTTTGCTACTGCCTTTCATCCTGAATTGACAAGTGATAACCGCATTCATCAATTCTTTGTCCGTATGGCCATTAAGCATTTGGAAGAACATTAGACTACTTTATATAGACATATACACGCATACCCTTTTATGTAAAAAAAAAAAATAAATAAATAAAAATAGAGAGAATCTTTTAATGTAAAATATATGCTTATGAATCTATTTTTTCGATATTGATCTTTTCATTGACATTAGATGCATCTAAATAACTTTGACTTGATGCTGATGAGACACCGTCTTTGAGTTTCTTGGTAGATGGATAAGCCTTTGCATAAGAATAGACAATACCAGCAATGAAACCTAATTTCAAGCTACTTAGAGAACATAGCCAGACATTTTAACTTACCAATGAAAATGGCTGAGACATTACTAAAAGTCGCAACATCACCAAAAAAGACAATACCAGAGATAGCGATTGGTAACTTGTTAAGCGAACCAACCATAGAATAAGTAGTAGAGGAAGTAGTACGCACACACCATGCAGATGCATAAGACATACCAAACGCAGAGACACCAGAGAAAATCATGGCCCAAATACGTGCCTGACGTTGTTCAGGGGGGCTATGAAGAATGTGAACAACATATCACCTAACTGCTTATACTTACAAGTTGACAAGCAAGTTTGCTACTGACCAATCTTCCAATAGCAAACTAGGGATAACCAACAAGGGAATGGAAAGTAAATTGTTGTAATAAACAGTATCGAAATCCTTAAAGTTAGTCAACTTGATACGTTTGCGCATATACAATACAAAAGATGCTGATGATAAACAATTGATGGCCATCCAAAAATACCCAAGCATAATACTTCCATTACCACTGGAGAGTACATTTGTTGCATCAAAAAACACTGTAACAACTGAAGAAACATCATTCCATCCAGCAATCACAGAAGAGAGCGTCTTTTTGTACATTTAGTCACATACTCCCTCTTTCCTTTTCTTAGAAAACTTACCATTAAAATAAAAGAAACCATCATCATACTTGTTACATTGCCTCCAAACCAAAGAACTTCACCATAAGCGATCAAGATAATTGTCAAATTTTTAAAGATGGTGTAGATAGGAATAGGAAGATATTGTAATGCTTTGCTACCAGTATAGATCATAGCAACCAAGAAAATCACAATAGGATACCACTTTTTGGCTGTTTCTTTATCAAATCCACGATATTGGATCAAGTTTAGAAACTTGAAGAGTTGTAGAAACGACACAGTCACCAAACTTTGGATAGTCAAGAGGAAAAAGATCATATTGAAATCACCACTCACCACATATTTGTTAGTCACTGTCATAACAATACTGGCAATACAGTAAGTGAAGATAGGAAGACCTGCCTTGACAAAAGGTGGCACATTGTTGATTTTGCTGGATGCGACTACAGAAGGTCTTGGTGTTGTAGGGAGTTCTAATACAGTATTTGTATTGACAGTAAGAAGGGGTACTTCACTGCTTTTGCCTCCATAATTTGACATGATGATGAATGATAAAAGAAAGAAAGAATAAAGATTTCTTCTTGCCTAAATAAAAAACAGCATTTGTTTATGTTGCGTTGTCTTGCGTTTTACATATTCAAAACATACCACACTGACTTGGGCATAATAAAAATTTGTAAACAAAGAATTTTCGGTTACATTTTTTATTTTTTTATTTCTGTAAGCCTTTGAATACTTGTCAATTAAAGGTACTTTATTATTTTGCGAATGTCAAGAATAGCTCGATAGTTATGCGTGTTTTTGGCAGATTACAAGTCTTTATGCAAATAAAATTAAAAAAAAAAAAGCTATATGTTATGTAATGTATTCGTGAATAAAGCAAATGAATTCTTCGAAAGCCTTTTGAGATGTAGTCGAAAGTGTGCGATTTTTGAAATATATCATCAATGAAACACGCTAATATAAAGAGCTTGTTCATGACCAATTGATACTTTGAGTGAGTTAATGTATCATTTTCATATCTTTCAGATGTTACTTGAATAAAAGCTTCTACCGGTACCTTATGAGATTTAAAACTGACTTGTATTCAATCTCAAACCATACAGTCGCTATAATTTCAAGGTTTCTAGAAATAGTGCATTGATATAAGAATTATTTAAGAGTTACAGCTCTTCGTATTACTTGAATTATTCCTAAGCTCAATCAACTCTATACTGAAGGCCATTTCAAATAATTTGCAATACCTTTTCTCCGAAGATTATTTCGCTGCCATTAATGTGAATCACAATTTACAATACATATTCATCAAGTTATGCATTATTATCTCATAATACTCACTAATTAACTACTGCCTTTCGTAAATAATTATCTATGGTCACCAGCATACGACAGATAAAACGCTTTTCCCGATTTTGGCTGTGACAAGTAGCTTAGGCTTCAAGGCTTTTGTGGACTTTTCTGATAATTTCTTTGGCTTTTTTTTTCTTCGATTTTCAAATAGCTATAACATCTCGGTTTTTTTTTCTAGAATATGAATCAATCGGCCTGGTCCAAAATGAAGGGCAAAGCGAAAAGAAAAGGAAGAAGAGATTGAAGCTTCTCCTGCAAGCTGCTGCAGTTTGCAAAGAAAAATTGTCTACTTCAATGAAAATAAATTGACTTGTCAAGAAATGAAGGTAAGCAAAGCAGTAATACATACGATCTGTATGATTGACTTTCATATTACTTATAGTGGATCGTTGATGGTGAAGATTGCTCGGTTGTTTTGTCTAGCTACAGAAAAGCTGCCATTGATGCTGCTCATGAAGACAAGAAGCTGTCCGATAGCCATGCTCTGTAAGTGCTTTAATAGTTCAAGCCAATATGATATACATATATTCTAATTGCTAAATGTTGGATGCTGAACTACATCATGAAGTTTGACAAGAAACTTTCAGTTCTTCAAGAGTTGAAACCATTTCTTATCATTTGCTGTGTAGCTATTAGGCAATTGCAGGCATTGATTTGTATGCTGAACGTTTGTGCTGGTTTTTTGACTAGAGACAGTGTTGAATCAACTGCGTCTTTTGTTTCGTGGCTTAGTTTACCTTCGTCTGTCATTATTTTACGATTTAAAACATTTCTTGCTACTTCTCCACACACAACGTCAACTTTTTTTCCATCATTCTTAAAAATTACTCTAGCATTGATCTTGAAAGCCTTGTTGTTCAAACTAGTATCATACAATTCTTTATGCTCTTGAGACCTAAACCTGATGGTCTCTCCAGTCTTGACAATTAGGCTGTGTTGATTGAGTGGAAAAAGTCGTTCAAGTATAGGATATCATACGAATCTCAAAAGGTCGTTCTTTTTAACAAATGTATGTGCTTACTAACGTTATGCTACATTATGGTCTTTTTTAGATATATTCAAGGCAAGACATATTATATATCAAGAGTTAGATACACTGGCCCCAAATAAAAATCAATCCAGAGCAGGTACTCTAGAAGGAACATGAGGCAAAGGTATTTCCGATTTTTTGATGCGGCTAACAATGCCTCATACGGTCTCGAAGGGCATATCAACTTTGTTAGTAATTACACGCAGTAAAATACCGTCGTAATAGTACCACCAAACACCTCGGTATTTTATCTGCTTGTGCTTGTTACAAGGGCCATGCTTTGCTTCTTTCGACAGTGTTATACAATTTTTAATGAGAAATAAAAGGTGTATCATAATGCATCATCATGGAGAACCCCCCCCCTTTTTTTTTATTTGAAGTCAGGTCTAGTTTTTATTTCGGGTTAGTGTACAATTCATAGAATCAAATAACCAACAGTGAGCTGTTCAATAATTTTGTGAAAAACTATCTATGAATACATCCACTAATTAAAAAGATATTTATTCGTATTGGCATCTTTCTTACGCTAGCTTTAGAATTCTTTTATCCTACACGCAGTTGCGATGTAGGCTTTGTATTGCTTTCAGTGGTAATTGTTTTTATTCAAGTCGCTAAAAAATGGTATTTGTCTTGACTCTAGAATTTTGATTGTTGATATCATTTGCGTACTCAAATTGATTTTTAAGATTTGCTACGTCTAACTTTTGATGAACGCTTTGTTTTGCGCAACCTATAGAGATTGAGTGTTTCCTCAAATTCAACCTCGCTATTCAGTTTTTTTTGCCATTGCATAGCTGGCAGTAATTCGACTTGGAACCTTGATTCTGCTTCTGTCATAAATTTATCTTGTGCGGCCTGATTTCTCACTTCACTGATACAAATGATGGTTGTCTTTTCACTTGCTAAATACTCCATTGTATTAACTAGATCTAATGCGCTGGCTTCAGAGTAAATACAGTCACATGCCACGACATAGTCAATATCTTCCTCTACTGCTTTAATTGAATCCATTTCTTCCTTATTGTTCCACAACAATGGCTCAACCACGATTGTGTTCTCATCATACTCGTTCTTTCGGCGTCCACTTATTGACTTGACATGTAAACCATTGGCTTCTGCGTTTTTTTCCATAGTCTCTACTAATTCTTTAATGTCTGTAATCACTACATTCTCAATGCCCAGTTTTCGCAGCATAATGCCAATTAACCCTACACCGGAGCCTAATTCTACCCAGCGCTTCCGATGGTCCAAGCTGATCCAGCCGTGTCGGTCACGTTTTAAGCTTAACCTCTCTAGATATGAACAAAACACAATAGAAGTCAACCATATATAGCCGCCTAAGTAGTTAGAATGTGGGTCTTGCACTAATACAATATCGTTATGACCAATATGAATAGTGAGTGTATCAGCTGATTGAAGTGCCCAACGATCGAGCTTATGAATCCCGCGTTTAAAAGGTTGCCCGTCTTCCCAACCTTCAATAGTTGCTATAGGTGGCTCTTCTTCTATTATTCTTTTATCCTTCACCATAAGTATTCACGTTCCGAGAAAAAAAAAGAGAAAAAATAAAGGGGAATACACAGGGCTCTTTTGTTGTATGCAGTGTCGGACTTGGCCGGATTTGAATGCATTTTTTTTTCCTATTGCCAATAGTTACAAGTTTTGATCGAGTTGGCGAAATAAAAAGACTAGCCACCAGACAGTAGATACGCAAAAGCAAAAAGTGGTATCAGAGCGTATTGAAGACACACTTTTTACACTCGTGTTTTCAAGAAAAAAAGTAAAATAAAAAGAGGCACAAAAGAGTGTTTTTTGACAGACATGAAGCTGTAAATGAATGAATAGGCATAGCCAATGATATGCCTTTCTCAAGACAGTATATTGCTAACTATATTGTATTGCGCAAATGATATTGAGTTTCTTAAGCTGAATGTATCTTTCACTTTAGAAAAAGCAATTCATTAAATTGGAGCCGCAAATGTATGATAGCTTGTACCAGAATTGATTTGTATTTTAAAGATCGCCTTTCATGCATCATGCATCATAAAATCTAAGTGAACTTTTATCACTGACATTTTTTTCGTGAGCAACTAACCTCCTTCCCTTTCGGTCAAGTTATTGACGTCGGCATTATAACCAAGCCTAATACTGGGTTTTTTATGGGATCCGGTTATGCTGTCATTGGTACTCCCAGACAATCAGGAGAAGACCAAATCAAGTTTCAGGAGTTAGCCCACAACATTCGTTGGCGGGAGGAAAAGGATGAAATTTTCCATGCTACATGGAATAACATGTCTACTTGGTGCCGTTATTGCCATCAGACTGGCCACACGAAATTCGGGTGTGAGAAATCAAAGGCACCAACTATCTGTTATCACTGCCATTTACTTGGGCACCGATCTTTCGAGTGTCCTCGTAAACCACCCATCAGTCCCTCGAAAAAGCTGAAGATCCCTGCACCTAAGAATTAGACTTCTCAGGAAACGCCCCAACCTACTCCTAAAGTGGATCAACTGGTCTCTTCAACAGAAGCACCAAAGTCTAAGTATACTCCAAACGACAAACGTGCTTCTTTGACTGGAGCCAAGAAGAATTTAAGTCCAAACTCAATTATGAAAGGAAAGGATAGCGATGATGATATGTCTGAAGATGGCGAGAGTGACGAGGAAACGATGATCAAGATAGTGACAGTGATAGAAGTAGTGACAGAGAAGAATCTGAACAAGAAGAAAATGTGTCGGCAATGGAGTTAGATGGAGTCAAGGGAGACGCCATAATTAACTTAAGAGATTTATTACCTATGCAGATGGATCGCAAACGGACATTGGTTCAGCAGATCCACCAAATACAAAGAAGGTCTACAGAAGAAATATTGAGCGAGGCTGACCAAAACACTTTAGCTGAACTCCATCAACAATTGCCCCAATTAGAAAAAAGTATACATTCGATGGGCCCCTCTGTAGGCCATCAATAAGTATATCTCACTATATCCTCATGACTAAAGAACTCCAATTACATTATGCATCATTAAACGCCAACAGCTTAGTGAAAACAAATCAACCTAAAACACAAAAAGAATATATTTGATACTTCAAACTTTTAGAACTAGATATAATATGCTTCCAAGAGACTTATGCGGATACATAATCCCGTATTGAAACACTCGACATCCTTTTGGACCCCCACCCCATGTGGGGATCGTATGCCTTTCTCCTAATTTCAATCTATCCATCATTGACACTTCACACTCCTCATCTTCCGATCGCTTCCAGCTTTGCAAAGTAGAGCATTTACAACACTTCTTTGAAGTATTTTATATACTCAACATTTATGCACCTGCCTCTGTCCGCTCAGAGCGCAAAACTTTCTTCAATCATTTACATAATATGCTGAACGACTTGAGAAATATCATCTCCTTAGACCAACTGATCATCTCTGGAGACTTCAACTACTCTCACTTACGGCTTGCTGATCTAGTACGCAAAGGAATTTTGTTCAGGGTATGTTACTTGACAAAGTATAAACGTTGCTTTGCGTTTTCTCACAACGACATTTGTCTCTGCAAGGAGGTGCAATGATTACGAAAACTCTCATTCTGTCCCAACTATGGTTCTTTCTGCGGCTTTTCCACCCGACGCAAGCCTTTTTAGAACAAATACAACGATTGATATACAAGTTTGTCTGTCAAGAGAAATATCCCAAGATATCTTTCAACCAACTATGTCTTTCCTGTCTACAGGGAGGCGTTGGTCTTCTAAACCCTACACTCCAACATTTAATGCTCTAGATTAAATGGCTTTTTGCTCTTTTTGATCGCGATCAGGGTAACACACTACTGCAGAGAGCCTTGAATCACCATCTGCTGTTTATGTCTACCAACTTCTCTTTTCCTTCCCTGCCTTTCTTTTCTCCGGTCTTGCGAAAACATGATATGTGCCATCAGCTCTCTATCATTCCTGTCATGTTTCAAGCATTTGACCATTTTGGGGCTGAAACTACAGCGAGTGCCGATCCAAACATTGTTACATTTCCTGTTGATCAAGATGTTCTTTGACTTGCCTTCTGGTCACTGGCTTCATCGTCATACTGACGCACCTGCAGCGATCTTTTTCAAGTTCGATGGGAGCACACACCGGCTCCGTCTTCAAGTACGCATAGAGTACACAAAGCTTCCACTTCTATGTTACTCACTGTACAATGATGTACTAATCCGACATTGCGCATAGCTCCAATATATCTTGATACCCTACATCCATAATGAAGTAGAGCAAGTGAATGTTGAAGAAAATGATAAGCCATTAGTGGCCCTGTTGCACGACTCTCCTCTATAGAAGCAGTACACCTCAAAGGCTTATAAAGTGCATAAATATGTTGGTACATCCAATGCTCGACTATATCTGCCGCCTAAATTGCTCAATCTATTCTAGTCTTCCACTATACCATTGCTTTCAAGAACTCTATGGTTCCGAGTGATCAACAAGAAAGTTCTCGCAGAATTACAACTGTGTACTACTAGCCGAGTATGAGATAGCAAATACAACTTGTGTTCTTTTGGTACTGACTCATTTGAGCACTTCATCATATACTGTCCTTTAGAATGGGTCATGTGGATAGAGGTCCTTAGTTGCTTTTACTCATGCCTGTACCTTTCCGCTGACTCGATATATGCTTTACTATGCCTCCAGTCCTGCCCCTCCTTCCTTTAGCCCAACAAACGACTTTTCACGGTCTTATTTGTCTGTCAATGGCGAATATGGTGCGCTTACTGGCGTTTTACCATTGACAAGCAACCTTTCAACCCTGAGTGGATCATATCTGACATTATTAGACATTGATCTCACTACACCAACATCCTTTGGCGATAACCGAACTTTAAGGCTTTCATTGAATGACTCTATATACTCCTTTTTTTTTTTTAGAACTTCCACGTTACACCCCTCAGTGATATGTAACTAAAAAAGTATATATTTTAAATAACAAAAAAAAAACTGATCCAACCGAAATCAGGTGAGGCCATCTCTAGGTACTTCTGATAAAAGAAAGCAAGTTTACCAATATGAAAAAGACGACTTTATTTGAGTATTCAAAGTTCATTGCACACTGTAATCAGCATGAAAGGGCCCCTTTTAGTGGATATTGATTAGCAAGTATGTATTTATGTATACATCACTCAATATGCAGAGCGCGTGCGAGTAATACATGTCATATTACATGACACTTTTGAGCCCAAAAAGAGGAGCTTGGGACATGATCAACAATCAATGCCATACAAAAGGAGGATTGGCTATTTCAAACGTCGATTTTCTTTTTCTACCTGAGACACTAGGTGTACTCTCTGCTTTGACGGGGAAAATATTTAGAATGCAATGTTACTTGAAATAAACTTATCGTTGAGACAATTATAATTTATATTGAGTACTTAAAAGCTACGATTTTCAGTGACTCTTGTTTGGCTTATCCAACGTTGGCAGAAAAGCCAAAGATTAAGATATACGTATGAAAGAGACAAGCACAAAACGGAATTATATGCGTTATACTGTTCGGGATAAAGCTAGGTTTCTCTGTCTGAAGATCAATAAGTGTACTGTCTATAGCTTTCTAGGAAATGAATGTAACCTTTCACCTAAAAAATAGACTTTCGCTCTATCGAAAGAAATAATTCAGCAAAGGTAATTTTATTATTATTAATATCAAAAGTTCTACAAAGGTGAAATTAAAAAGGGCCATGTAATGCATTTCTACGGTTTGCTGAAGATGATTCTCTCTTTAAGCTAGGCACATCGCCAGCTTCATCCTTGTTTAATCTATACGACTTGATCTTTCTAAATGGATTGAATTTTGAATGGTGAGATTTAATACTGTCTTCGCTTGTACTATGTCTTGAGAAACTTAGACTTAAATGATGTGAAGATGACATCCAATTATGGCTCTCTTTTCTTTCAAACGTAGTGGTCGATTCAAATGGGTTTGTAGATTGTTGCTCTTGGGGAAGTTCTTGCTCAAAAGGATTGGTATTTCGAGGCTCTTCTTTTAAAGGAGGAGTTACTCTTTCAGGAGAAGATGTTTGGAAGGGATTTTTGCTCGTTAATATATCTGGATTTTGAGATATGCCACTATAAGGCGGTGTAAAAGGTACATCTCGCTGCTTAAGAGGTTGTGTGTCGCTTGTTACAATACTTGGGACATGATTCATGTTTCTTCTTTCTTTGATAGATAGTGCTGATGATTCATAACTCAAGTGATCCTTTGTTAATGGAGGTCGTTCTTCTTTTTCAGTAAGATGAGCAGCAATAATTGGGTCCTTGAATTCCAACTAAGCAAATAAAAAGTTGGTTTAACATAAGTTTTTTTTTCTTACTTACAGGAAACTTGTATTGTCTGTTATAGCCGGGTGGAATGCAATAGCTCCAATATTTAAGATCAGATTTGAATTGATCAATAGCACATTGATATATGTCTTGATCCTTCCATGATCTCTGCGAGAAACGACGAGATGATATATCTGGTATACTATCAAACTGCCAATCAGTTTCCTTAATCGGTTCCCGTGTTAAAAGACAATCTTCTAAAAACGACACTTCTTCGAGACGCTGTCTAAAAAAACCATAAGACAAGTATCTATAGGACTGTATACATACTGTTCAGCTTGTTCATCGCTGGTTGACATGGATTTAAGGTAATCTAGTTTGCTTTGTGCATTTGTAATGCGTCTGCAATAAATATCATCTTCTATTTGGGCAGCAATTTCGTTCTTGTCTTCAGGGTCAAACCTGTGTCTACTTCTTAAATTGCTTTCAGTATCAAATCGCACCATATGTGCTGTCAATTGCCCTCCACTTGTAATAGAATAATACGTGCTTGGTCTTAATGCAGATGTTTTAACTATACAAGAAATTAGGCTTTTCAAGAGTTTTGTATGAACTTGCCTGAAACAACAGGTCCTCTTGCCTGTACTGACTCCTCTCCTTTATATTTTAGACCTGAATCTTGTTTTCCCCATTGACCTAAGCGTAGTGCACCTGCTAAAAGTATAGCTGATCTTTTATCCTGATCAACAACATCCTCTTTCCAAACATTTGTACGCCATGATCGAGTATCACCGTATCTGTAGTTCTGATCCTTTATACACCAGATATTGTCTTGATCCCTTTCACGTACAATAGGTAATGTATCTTGATTGCTATAATGGGTAATTCTGTAATGTGTGTCCCATATAGGGAAGCTTTCAGGAGAAAGGGTCCAAAAACGCATGAAGCCATCAGAAGTAGCAGTACCAATATTTTCAGGGCGAACATTGGACCAAGTAATCTGACAAGTAAGACATGTGATGGTGGTATGCAGACACTTACTGAATTAACTGTGCCAACGTTGCCATCGACTTTTGCAACAGGAGAATGTTGTGTTGCTCGGATATCCCATATGTTGACAACGGAGTCTTCGCCTATATGCCATGTGTTAATAAGTCATACTTGATCATTACTGCTTGCATGTACCTGCAGAAGCCAACCAATATGGTATAAATGGATTAAACTTGGCATCCTGAATAGGGCGGTCATGCGCTTTATCTGCACTCCATGCCACCCCGTCACTTGTCCTTGTATCGATAATGACTAGCTTTCTATCATAGCCACCACACACAATGAGCGATTGATGGGGCGACCAACTAGCACAATTTAGTGGTGCTTGATGCAAAGACGAATATCGATGTATAGGTGCTGACTCTTGTGTTGTATCCCATATCGCCAATTGATTGATTGTAGTTGATAGGAATTGGTCTTGGACAGGACAAAATTCAACCGCTTTGACTTGCGTGTTGATTGTGTAGGATGGAGCATAATGTACAATCTATGTGTGTTACTTTGTTGCTTTTATTGGATTATTTTGTCTTACCTCGGATGGTGAATTGACATATTGTCCTACCAAATTAAAACCTTGGAAAGAGGACCCTTCTTGTATATTGACAGTGCATAACTTGACAATGCCTTGGCGGCTACCTATCAAGATTCTGTTTTTTGACCAATCAAGTGAATGAATGGGCATACCCAGACTTTGTTTATGAACAGGCTTATAAAGCATTAGTAAAAGCTTATAATTTTATCTTGTCAGAAACTCCGTTTACTTTAAATCTCATAGATCCTAATTCCACGTCTTTAATAGCAGACGAGTCTTGAACAAAGTATAGATTGCCTGCCTTGTTGCCCGAACCCATAGCTATAATACCATTCTCCTATAGAATCGATAAACATTCCATCTTGTGTCAATAAAGAGTTACTTGAGAAATGGACATGCAAGTCAAATAGTCTTCATTTCCTCCATACTGATTCATATCAAATACTTGAGAATGTATTCCTTTTGTCTTTCTAAACAAAATGATTATAATCGAATTCTGAAAAAGACAACATACTGTTTAATGTCCTCTGAAAAAGCATAGGCTCGATTGACTGCATACAAAAACGGCATTTGCTTTCCAGAACAAGACCCTCTTAATCTGTCCGCAACATCTCCATAAGATAACTGTGTCATTTAATATGATGTAAAATAGAGTAAAAAAGGAAAAAGAAAAATGCAGTATAGAAGTTTTTTTTCTTTAAATGCTTCGGAAATTCAAATCAGGGTAAAACCAACTCATCAAAATTAAGGCCTTCACAGTTAGGTTTGTCTTTAAGCGCTCTTAGATCAATTAGCTTTTCTTTTTCAAAATAAAGTGATCTATAAGCAGCCTTAATTGTTGTTTCTGATACACCAGCTACGTTGGCAATATCTTTTGTAGATTTGGGATGCTTAAATAAATAAGACACCAAGTAGATACATGCAGCAGCTACTGAAATAGGTGACTTGCCAGCAAGCGTGCCTAGCTCTTTTGTTTTCCTCACTAAATCTACGCCTGATTTTTGCACATAATTAGGTAGCTGTAGGTTGGAGCAGAAACGAGCCATTAAATCTTCTGAGTTCATGACATTTGTATTGGTTTGTAGTTTGGCTTTAAGCACATTGCAGCAACGACCAATTTCTTTCTTTGGCACACGAGTAAGTGCACATATTTCACGAAAGGTTCGAGCCACACGCTCTTGGCGGCAAGCAATACAGATACATGCAGCAATGATGGCTTCACTTGATTTGCCTCGTAAAAGCTTCTCATCTTCTACTCGTTTGTATAATTGTTTAGCTGTATCACTCACAAGTTTAGAGAGAGAAATCGAATCACACATGGCTTGGATTTCTTTGTAAGCCTGGACAAGGTTTCGTTCACCCTTGTGTGAAGCCGTCTTGCCTTGGATTTTATTGAGATCACGAGCAACTCCTGTGCCACCATCTCGACGAGAAATAACTGTATCAAGTTGATCTCCGTCTAATAAAGGATTAGAAGCAGCACCGACACGAGAAGGGTCCTATGCGTGATAAACATAAATGAAAAATGATGCCTCTATGCTTACATCGCCTTCATCATTAGCAAATGTTCTCCATTCTGAACGAGTGTCAATAATACGATCTCCTAGAACAAGACCACAATCACCACAAACAAGATCCCCACTTGCAAATTCCTCTACAATGTGCGGAGGTTGTACTCGACAGTCAGGACATACCAAAGCAATATTCAAATTGGGCTGAAAAGCTTGATTTTCTTGAATTTTGGCTTCACGCAAAGGAAAGGGAATGTGTGGTGGCATAATATAAGAGAAAGAGAAAGAAAAGGGGAAAAGAAATATTTGATCATGTGTATTTGTACTACAAAATAATAATTTATGCAGTTTCTCCCTGTTTATTTTCTATATGTGATATGTACAATATTATATCTGATCCTCTTCTTCCACATGGTTAGATGGTGAATCAGCGAAATGATTATGATGACTAGTGTTTTTGGGTTGTTTGGTTTTTTTGTTAAGCAATTTCTTCTTTTCTTTGGCTTCCATTTTTGCCTGCTTTTCTTGCTCTTTTAATTCTTCCCTTAGCCTGCGCTTTTGTTCTTTTTCTGCAATACGCTGGGCTTTTTCTTCCATCTTTTGTCGCTTCTTTTCGGCTTTTTCTGCCTTTTCAGCTACAATTTCTTCTGCTGGTCGTTTACGCTTATATTTTTTATGATCTGTACCTGTATTTGAATGAGAAGAGTCTTTAGCTAGCTTTTTACGGCCTGCTGTAATCTTATTTGTGGGTGGGTAACGAGGCCGGTTCTTGTTACGGTTGGGAATAAACTCGTCTTCAACGATTGGTAATTTTTTAGCAAAGTAAGGCTGAAGTAGACCAATAAATGCTTTTTCAGACTTGACAGGAAGGAAGTTGGGCGGTGGGGGGAATCGGTATTGGGGCTCCTTTGCAATAATGCTTTTTATGGGGGCATTGTCTTTGTTCTTGCCAAACCAAAGACGACTAGGAATCTAAAATAGTATAAGAAGATGCATAAACACCACATACAATTTACCTGAAGCGAGCCCATGTTGTATTCTCGATCCAGACCAAGTTCCCTAAACCCAAAATAATCTTCACCAAGATCTTCACCAAATATACCACTATAAAATCATAAGTATTGTTCTTTTGAATACAAATTTTTTACGTGATAAATGTCTCTTCCTCATTAAGCAACTCTTCTTCATCTTCTGTTGATTTCTCAATGGGGCCCTAAATCATAAAAAAAAAGAAAAACCATGAATCTATGTATTTTTAAGGTTTCTTAACTTACAGACAGCAAATCTTGATACGAAGTCTGAAGTCTACGATGCAAATCGTCCAGACGCTGCATTCCCCGTTCAACATCGTCATGCACATAATCCTCAAGTTCAGAAATGTTCAACACGCCATTTTCATAAAGGGAATGAGACAGCATTTCCTAAAAACAAGATTAGAATCTGTGTATGATAGCTGTGAAAAGTCTTACATCTCCATTCATTTGATGGCCGTAATTATCCGAATAGGATCGCATGGTTTTTCCAATACTTGTCAGATAATTTGTCATGATATCTGTCAGTACATTTAATGCACCGACTTTAGCACCTTCAAAACCAGCATGCAAAAGTATTTTGGATAGTATCTTTTGAGCTAATTGATGGCCTGATTCGCTATTAAGAGATAATGGTGGACGCTCTTTGACTGAAGAAGAAGGAACAATACTGAGTTGTTCTTGGCTTGATGTAGATGTTTCTAGCTCAATTGATCCTGTTAAAGAGGATATAGGCACATTGTTTCGAATAGCGTTGCATTTAGCATAAACAAGTCGAATTTGTTCCAGCTTTTGATTGCTCTTGTCAATTAAGGGATTAAGTCCATAGGTTGGAAAGTCAAGCTCTGGATATAAATCTAGAGACAAAGAAGAATATCTACAGAAATCATTAGAGAATAGACACACATAAGCTACATACCCTTGTGCAGCTAGTAATGCTTCTGGGCTTAGGTCTACTGAAGATTTGCGTACAATTCCCTTTTCTTGACTAGAACAAGCAGGTTCTGACAAGTCTTTCACTATATCTTCTATTTCAGGGATACCAGTTGTTATGTTATAATCTGGCAGAAACAAATCTGTTCTAGCAGCATCGTCCACTGTCTTGTCAGGTTTTGCAATTTTGCGCGAAAAAAAGGCATCCAAATTCTCGTCGTCACTTGAATCCAGATCAAAGTCATCATACAATGTTGCCTGGTTAGATCGTCTGTCTGTCCATTTAAGAAAACGGTCATGATCACATCTCAGTAAGCGCATCACAGATTTAGGTTTATCATGTAAATGCTCTATCATTGCAAATCTTTCCATATCTAAGCTCGACCTTACAAGTGCTTCTCTTTCTCCAAAGGGAAACTGATACTGCTTTTCAACATCTGTTGTCAGTTTTGCTCTTGTACGCTTTGTCTTTTCTCGCCACACTTGGTCTTGAAATTCTCCATCGTCAATTTCTGCCTCCATATTTTTTTCTTCTTCTTCTGGATCTGCATAGCCTGATTGATCTTTTTGAATGCTTTTTCCACCATAAACATGATGATGGGGTTCGGGTGTTAATTCAATGTCACTTTGATGATCAATAGCTACACTGGATCCTCGAGTCATGGATCGCTCTCGAAACTGATGGTCTGATACAGGCGTAGATTTGCGTTCATTGATCGAGCTGAATACCATATGTTTGCCTACTGATTTACGAGATGTAGTGGGTTCTTGTTCATCCTCTTCACTTATGTCATCTCCCTCCTCTTCAATGTCTGGTCGAAGGTCTTTGATAGTAATGTTAGGCACACGCGATAATAGGCGTTCTGTTTTCCTTCGCATAGCAATGGCATGTTTTCTGTACTCGCTGGCTGAATTTGTATTATAGGCTAGACAATTTTCATAGATCAAAAAGAGATCATCAGCAAATTCCTTTTTGGATTTGTATGCCAGGTTCTTCATCTTTTTCGTTACTGTGCCTAAATCCATTGGTTTCTCAATGACTAGCAATAGTGTTATATACGGATCTGTGAGTGCTTGTTTATTACCATCAAAATAATCTGGTGCTTCACGCTTGTTCACTTTGTTTAAGAAGGGTGTAGAGTGTTCAGTGTAATTCTTTAGATCTGTCAATACTTTTTCGCAAGCCTCGTACAACTCTTCTTGACCCACACGATCATCGTTTGCCTATATTGTTAGTTTTGGTCTCCACCCCTCTCAAACTTCTGCTTCCTTACCCATTTGGATCGATGTGGTTTAAAATCAGATAACAAGTTTTGTAATTCTCGATCAGATAATGATGTTTTCTGTCTGTTTGCCACAATGCCTTGTAAAAGATACTATTACAAGGTCAGTCTTCTATTCCGTATGTTTTGCTCTCTACCTTTAAATTAAAATTGCCGTCCGCATTAAACATTTGTAGCTAACAGAAAAGAGATCAGTTAATCTATACTATTTTAGTACATTTTGACAATTACTGATTTGGCTGCTGCGTTTTCTTTTTCTTCTTCGGCTTCGTTTAGTTGCTCTTGTGCTTCGAATTCCTAATATATAGAATCATAAGCATGATGGGACTATCTCTACAAATCCTACTTCTAATTTGCGTTGTTCTATCATAGCTGGCATGTCAAACTCAAGTGTATGAAATATGTCTATCAGAGGGACATCATCACTCACTATAAAGCTTTCTTCTATTTTTGGGTCTGTAACTATTCACAGAAAAATGAATACTTCATTCATTCATTGCCTATGTCACCTTGATCCTCATGTATTTTTTTTTCTGATTTGTTATTTGTCTCGTTCTGTTCATTCTCCTGCGGTACTGGCTCTGCTGTCTGAGTTGGTTCTATGGATTCTATCGTCTCTATTGCCGCTGGTGGAGGTGTGGAAGGTGGTGGCGATAGCATTTGCTGTTCTGACTCTTCTTTCTTTATAAAAACATGCGCTTCTACAAATGTTTGTAGAGCCTGTGCTATCTCTGTTTCTGGTGGTATTTTTAGCTGTCGCGCTTTCTCCAATAAAGGTTCAAGTTCTAGTGCTTTACAGCACGATTTGCGGTGATGAAAAAGGTGGGGTATCAATTGTTCATAAAGCATAGAACGTACACGAAAGGCTGTGGTGCACAAGTCACTTTTCTCTTGTATATTGATAAAGGCTATCCAAGTTGTAAAAGACACCAAAGCGTCTTGAAAATAAGTTTGTTCTGTTGCTGACAAGTATCGTTTATGCAGTTCGTTTTCAGCCAAATGTTGAGAGAGTGTAAAAGATAAAGGCAACCATGCTGGTAGCTTGTGTGTAGACATAGTGGGATGAAGAGAAAGTGAGAGAGAGAAAAAGTGAGTCAAAAAGGAACACTGCCTTCATGTCTCAAAAATTAGTAACGAGTCACACAGCATTTCTCGGTGAAAATCACTGCTTTGCTTTTTTTTTATCCGAAATCGTTTATTGTAGCATCATATCCAAGTATCTCGACTGGACAAAAAAAAAACAATAACCACTGATTGAAACGTATAATAGTGGAAAAGAGAATAAAAGGAGATGGGAGAAACGTATAATATATACACAAGAGTAAAGGGTAGATAAATCTATTTGATCTTTTTTTAAGATAATGATGGTGCTTAAATCTATCAAAAAAAAGGTCAATGCTTTTTTGCCATTCATGCTTGTCATTATTCTTACCTGAGGCATCACAGGCTTGACTTGATCAGCAGTCATTCTAGAAATACCAATACCAACACCTTCAATCAATGCTAAAAGAGCACTACCGACTACGGCAGAAACTGCTGCAGCCTTGACACCACCACGAGCAGCCAACACACCACCAGTCAAACCACCAGAAATAATAGAATTCCAGGGATCTTCCTTTTGTCTGATGCCCTTCAAACCACAATCAAATGTTGAGAAGAGACCACCCCAAACTGCAAAGTTACCACCCAAAACGGGGGCACGAGCTTTCATGGCGGAAACAGCACCAGTCAAACGCTCACCCTAGACATACCTGCTTTAGTATTGGTTTTTATCAATCTACACAATGTACTTACTCTGGGAGAGTTTTTGGCTCCCTTGACAGAGTGCCAAATACCACCACCAACTGCACCCATAACAAATGCACCACCTAAATCGTTAAGAATAACCCAAGGGCTTAAGAAAATGTTTAATTCTCGATTGTTTTACTATCTACACGCTTACCAGGGATCTCTAGAATGATCTTGTGAAGAGTGACCCATTTTATATTATACGTAAGAGTGTCTTTGAGACAAGGAATAAAAAATAAAAAAGAAAGAATTCCAGGGTAAATCGAACACTATATTTTCTAAACACTTGAAGATTGGACCGCCGACTGTGACTAGCTTTCCTTTGGCCTAAATGGCGGACTTGAATAGGAAAGAGCAGTCCGACAAGGATGCATAAATATCGTTGTAGGATAACTTTGATTTCTTCATTATCTCTCAGCTACAAATAGTTGGATAGAAGCATTATGGAAACAAACCATGACTATATCGAGCTTTGATCAATTCAACATTTCATACAGTTTAATATGATGAAAATTCGACAGATCCTTTTTTAAAACTCCGTGAGAAAGTAATGAAAGTAAAAGAAGCCCTCTCTCAATCAATAAAGTGCTTATTCATCTAGAATTTATGCGTTTGACAACTCAGCATGACCAACTTGAAGAAGCAATTAGAGAAAAATGTATTGATATTTTGTAGTGTCATTTCTAAGCATTGATCATTACCTGGCATTATTATCGACACCAAACGCTCTGCAAGATCAGGACTGATCCTCTTCCATTCTTCAACAAGTACTCCCTTCAATTCAATAGTATTATTGATCTCAGCTCACATGCTTTTTACTCACTTCTCAAGATCCCATCATAAATGTTCAATTGAACTTGAATTAGAATTTAAGTAGGTCAGTGTTTACAGCTCTTGATTTGATGAGCCTCTTCACATTATTTTGTTCCAAAGGAAACAAATGTGACCATAATAACTGCCTCTCTCTTCTGTCTAGTCCCATTGAACATCATGTAATTGCTTTAGAAAAAAAAAAGACTAGAAGAATTGATACACTCAGGTGTACCTTGAAACAGATGGTTAAGACAACTGCCAAACTGCCTGCTAAAAAAAAAAGCATTGACAAGATCTTAATAAGATTGTTTGTATATAGCATAGACTTGTGATGCGAAGAATGCATCTTCAGCAAACACGACTACTAGGTGAAGTACGCATCTCGAACGAGCGGAAGATTAAGAAAAAATTGTACTTAAACCTATATGGTTTCTATATGTTTATTTAGCGCCATTTAGAGTCATCTACAGCAGGACGTTCCTCTTCTTCTTGTTCCTCTTCTTCTTCTTGTTCCTCTTCTTCTTCTTGTTCCTCTTCTTCTTCTTGTTCCTCTTCTTCTTCTTGTTCCTCTTCTTCTTCTTGTTCCTCTTCTTCTTGTTGTTCCTCTTCTTCTTGTTGTTCCTCTTCTTCTTGTTGTTCCTCTTCTTCTTGTTGTTCCTCTTTGTATTCTTCTTCATGCTCTTCTTGAGGCTTAGGGATGCCTCGCTCGTGCACTTCTTCAGGAGGAACGTAATAAGGATTAGTGTTATGACCATAAGTACTGTGTAAGTCTCTTTCTTCTTGAGCTAAACGATGCTCGTTTCTTTCAATGGCTTCTTCTCTGTGTTTCAAGTCTTCTTCCCTTTCTTCCTCTTCGTTTTCATCAACTTCATGCTTGATCCAAGCACCAAGGCCAACGGCTGCTGCACCAGCAAGAGCAGCACCACCGTATTTCTACAGAAAAAAAAGAGGGCATGAATAAAAGATTCATGAAGCTTCATCTTACCATCCAATCAGGAACGGGCTTTTTTTTCTTTTCTTGTGAAGCAGTAGATGAAGGTGTACCAGGAGCACTGCCGGGTGAGGCAACAGGAGGCGTATTGTAGGCAGGAGGTTGTGTGTAGCTGTTGTTGCTACCATTGTAACCGCCAGCGGCACCAGGAGCACGAGTATCATGTGATTCACTACCAGGCATACCAAAAGAAGCATCAGAGCCATAACTGATGGGTTGTTGATGGTGGAAATTAGGTGCTTGTCCAGACCCATAGTTATTGGGCATAGGTGTTTGTGGACCCAAGGAAGAAGCAGAGTCTTGTCTGGCAGGAAGATCATGATGACCGTATGTGTTGGGTGAATGCATTTCTTGTTGTTCACCACCATAAGGAGGAGGAGCAGTAGCAGGAGCACCGTAACTGTGATAGCCATCATTCACTTGTTCAGCCTTTTAAAGTACACACAATTCAGTACAAAAGTGCATTGGACCATCACACTTACCTGAAAGTTCAATTTGACAAAAACATGACCAAAAGGTGCACCGTTCGTGCCTGACAAAGGAACCCAGTCTTCAAAGTTACCAGCTTCAAAGACCTTGGACAATGGAACTTGAGTAGAACCCATAAGTCCAGGACGAGAGGCGTCTTCATTGATCACATCGATATGAAGGGTTTGATCTTGTTCGCCTACGTTACTAACATCGATGTTGGTTTCATTTTCGAAGAATGCTATTACTTACAGTTTCAAAGTGTCATGGAATTGAGGTTCAGGACCTTGAGCAGAATTGGTTCGATGCTTTTCAGCAGAAGAGACATAGCATCCAATAAAAGGTTGAGATTCTGTCTTGAGGTTAGCTTTCACCTTTGTATATCTACAAACAAATGATTACCTGCATATCCGTTTTGAGCAAGACCAGCAATGGTCACTGAATTTGTTTGTTGTCAGTCATGTATGTATGTACCTATGCTGTTACTTACAAGGAGTGAATGTGAGCTTTCCAGAAGGCATAGTAATTGATATAAGTTTTTTTTTTTTGTTTAAAAAAAAGAAAAAGAAAGCTTCAATACAAGACAATGTATTTATAGTTCATCTAATGTAATAGGAGACTTAAATCCGATACCTAAATGTGGCAATACAATATGAAGGTCTACATTTAAGCTTTTTTTTTTTATTAGAGTAATTGCTGGAAAAACGGATACCAAAGTACCTTGCACTTCTTTAGTGTAACTATCCAAGAAAAAAATGTAGTTTTCTATGTAAACAACTTTAGAAAACACAGCCCTTTATTATCGTTTTTTTTTTCTATTTTCTAACTATTATGCGTAACAACAAATAAAAGTCTTGGGCAACATAAAATGGGTCTATATTATTCACTTGACAAACAAGAAGCCTTTATATCTCCATTGACACATGGCAAAATGGGTATCTAATGAACTCATGGCAAACGGGATTTCAAGAAGACAATGTTTATTTTATTGTGTATGATGTTGCTTAATAAACTCAGAAATCATTTGGAGAGACATGACGTACTGTGGCGTTTCAGGGTGATCCTCGCTCATATAGCCATGAATTGCACCCAATATACGCATACCATAAGTAGGCACACCTGCATCTGTCAAGCGAGTTGCATAATCTTCTCCTTCGTCACGAAGCACATCTGCCTCACATGTCAATATAAGTGCAGGTGGGAGGTGTTGAAGCTGCTCGTCTGTAGCTAAAATAGGGGAAGCGTACACGTTTTGCATATCTTTTGTAGGATTGGAAAGATAACATTGCTTGACAAGCTCTATTTCTCTTAGACCTAATCCATAATCACCACCACCAAAGAGTTGGTATGATTCATATTTGCTAGTGTCAAAAATAACACAGGGATACATAAGCACTTGAGCTCGGATAGCATCCGACATACCATGCTCCTTAGCCATGACTTGAAATAGATAAGCAAAATGATCCATAAGGCAGCTTTTTTTTTTCATGTTTTACTTACGAGTGATAACAGCAGCCAAGTTGCCACCAGCAGAATCACCAGCCACAATGATGTGGTCAGGATCAATATGAATCGAAGCTGCACCATGATCTCGAAGCCAACATAAGGCTGCAAAACACTCTTCCGCTGCCACTGGAAACTGAACTTGAGGACTCAACGTGTATTCTACCAACACAACCGCCGAATGTGTCCGGATACATAACTACACCATAGGTCAGTATCCTTATTTTTTTTTTTTTTTGGAGTCACTTACTTCACTGACTAGTTTAGCATGCGTATAAGCTGAGCCCTTAATAAACCCACCACCATGATAATACAAGATCACAGGTAATACATTGTCCTGAGTGCCAGGGGGTCTAAAAATGACTGTCTTGACTTTGAGATGATTGGGTCCACCAGAAATTTCTAGTTTAATTTGTTCAGTTGCAGGCATGATTAATTTGCGTGCTTGAACATCATCGTCTGCACGCTTTTGGATAAGGAGTTGTAAACGCTCTTCTGGGGTTGCGTTTTTCATGGTTTCTAATGCTGCCTCTGATTTCTGTTGGATGATTCTGCATTTTTCCTTGTAGATAGGATGTATATGATATGTTTTGATAGCTTCAGTCATATTTGTATAAACATATATAAATATAAATAAAAGAAGTGGAAAAAAAAAAGGATACAGACTCAAATAAACGCATGAACATTCATCCAGATTAGAGTTAAGTTCACAATGAATGTGTTGTTAAAGACATTAGCAATGGAAACTAATGCCCTTCCCCCACCCCTTTTTCTTCTTTTTGACACAACATACGGAAGCTTAAAAGTGTGTTTTTTTTATGCCCCTTGCAGATATTGTCAAGTATGAAGCTGTATAGAAGCAATGTATGTTTTCTATAAACTAAGGCTATTCAAGCATATATAAAAGAAACAAGAATTGTTGTTGTTATACATTATCATGCATTTCTCTCTTTTTACTACAGTTGCTTTTGTTACTTTTCTTGTGTTGGGTAAAATGAATGTGAACGAAAAGGTATCTAAATAGTATGTATAGGAATCCAAGCTGCTGCTATTACCAAGTCAGTTGGCCAAGTGTCTAAAGGCAAACAAGCGAAACCTACGTCTGAAGTCGAGCATAAGAAAAAGCAGCCCAAAGGCTCCTCTACACAACACACCAACAGCAGCGACTCTTCTTCTGTCTTTGTCTCTAGACCCTCTTTTACCCCAAAAAAGCCCGCCTCCTTTCGAACATGTACAGCTGCTGTCAATGAATTGCAAACTCAATTTGATCGTCTGGATGAAGCCAGCTTTCATATCAATTTGAACAGTACTCCCTTTTTCAATGCAATCAGTGCTGTAGAAGGTGTTGTTCGTTCTGCCAGGCGTGTCTGTTGTGTACCTGATGATCGTCGCCGAGGAAACAAAGATGAAAATGAAGATAAAGTCGAGACTATGGAGCGTACTACAGAACAAATTGAAAAGAGTCTTTCTTATGCTCCTCTTGCTCCATCTGAATATGATAATGCCTTCTTCTTAGTACCGAGACTAAGGTCTTCTTTACATGAACTTAAAGACTGCATTAACTAAGTTTTTTATGCATGGTATAAAAATTAATAAAATGGGCTCGGAAATCTTATTTGTATCGTCTTTTTTTTTTTTTTATTTTTTATTTTTTACACTATGAGACTCTTTGTCCTCATCGTATTGTCATGTTTACTTGAGTCTATGTATGCTTATCCAAGTGCACCAGGAACAGTAAATATGAACAACACAAAGAGAGAGAAAGAAAAAAAAATAGTAATTGATACATCATAGTGCAATATGAATAAGATGGCCACAATAGGACATGGTCCCTCTCAATCCACATGTCCCGATTGCTACGGTGTCAAGATCTCGACTGACTCACCTTCTCTGGTCAATATCCATCTCACAGGACGCTATGCTTATCAAGGCATTGTTTTACTTGTCAAGGATGCAGTGACGAACAAGACAATAGGTGAATTCCAAGACTTTGATGAGACCTTGTTTACTTCAGTTGCATGTGATGATGATGAAGACGAACAAGATCAGATTGAACCTGATTCTTTAGCTGTATTAGGTCATATTGATCCCAAACTCAAACAATGGCCTGTTGATGTAGGCTGGAATATGCAACCACAAAAGCCAGTGACTCGTTTAAAACTTCAAGGCATGGTGGTAGTAAGTAGACAATAGAGTCTATGCACTTTGATTACTCATCCCCATTCTCTTAGCTTGACTATGATAATTTTCATTTGTTACCAGAAACTGAATTCAAGATCATGCGAAAGATTGTGCCTACGACTACTACAACAACTACAGTTCAAGCTATGCCTACGGTGGCAATAGAAACCATAGTTGAACATGACATTGGCACCACAGTCAAACAAGAGACAAATGTCTTGTTTATGTGGGTGTTATCTTTTTTCGTTTTCTTTTATGTCACAATGTCTGTTTGTTATCGACAACTTGTCAAGAAGCGATTGACTGCAAAAAAGAACGTTGTGTCTTCACTTATGCAACCTGATGAAATTACTTTGGTGACCTCAAATCCAAAGGATATTTAAATAGATAGACTCAAATAAATAAATACGTAATCAAAAGACTCTCATAAACCATGCAAAGGACTACTATCATCCTAAAAGGAACACCATATAGAGAAAGGCTTAAATTCACACATATGTATGAAATATGAATCCATAGATTCCTCAGAGTTCTTTCCAGAGATAATAGCCCCAAAAAAAAAAAAATAAACCATGGAATATGATACTGTGTCACATAAAGTAACGACAGGTGCTTTGCAAATGAAGATGTTATCAAACATCATTGTAAACGAGCGTTTATTATTTGCAAAGGTTCATATCTGGGAGGAGAGAAAGAGCTTATTCTTCATCATCTTCAGCATCATCATTACCACCGGCGGCAGCAGCAGCTCTCTTTCTCTTGACACGACCAGGGCGACCACCACCAAGAGGAGAAGTCAAGGCAAAGTCAATGTGCTTTTGAGATTCCAAACGAACAATGAAAGAGGGAACATTGACGATTTGCTTACCAACACGAATGTGACGTTGACGAATCAAGACACGAGCGTGATGAATAGACTTGGCAAGACCCAACTTGAAGACTTGGGTTTGAAGACGACGTTCCAAGAAATCTTCAATCTTGAGAGCCAAGACGTAATCGAGCTTCATACGGGTTTCATCAAGAACACCAATACGCAAAAGACGACGGATCAAGGCATTACCTTCAAAGAGACGACGAGGGTCCTTTTCATCAAGCTTCAAAAGTTCACGAGCAGCACGACGGATCTTGGAAAGGGTCAATCCGACTCTCCAGATTTCCTTCTTGTTCTTAAGACCGAATTCACCAATCAACTTGAGTTCTTGGTCAAGACGAGCGGATTCGAAAGGACGCTTAGGGACCTTGGAAGTCTTGCTGTAGGTTCTACCAGGCATGCTTGTAAAGGTTAAAGAGAAGGAAACAAAACAAGAACTGGTTGCTCCTCCATTTTAAAAATAAAAAAAAAAAATGACGGTAACATGTCCACAAGAGAAAAAATTTTCCTTCATAAATTTTTTTGATTGGCTGAATTGACATAAGCCACACAAAGCGGTGGGATGTATGTAGTGAGCTCAACAGACATCCCACATTGTCCTTCCATATCAAAGCATTATTGTCTATGATAATTACAGTTCAACAAAAGACCAAGAAGGCACTGCTCATGTTTCTTTCTCTTTCTCTCTTATCTCATTGCTCAAGATAGACCTATAGACTTTATCAAAACAGCCCTCTTGCATTCATGAATACAGTGCACACGATGGCTCTTGATTTGCTAAGCCACTACAATTTTTTTTTCTTTTCCAGCTCGCTATAATAATAATTTTTTTCCTTCCAACCCTTTTTTCGGTCTCTTTCCATACCACTTCGTACAAGATGCCTCACTCGTTCGGTCGTAAGTAGACACTCTCATCACCTTGTGTTTTTATTAGGAAACAACACGACGATTGCAGAATGATGTATATTGACCAGTTATATCTTAGTTCGCGCTCGTACTCGTCACATGTTCTCTCGTAACTTCAGAGAACATGGTGCCATCCCTCTCTCCACCTACTTGAAGACCTACAAGGTTGGTGATATTGTCGACATCAAGGCCAACGCTGCTGTTCAAAAGGGTATGCCCCACAAGTTCTACCACGGGTAAATATCAACAACATCATCAACCTAGGCAACGAAACAGTATGGATAACTCATTTTCTATAGTCGTACTGGTGTCATTTACAACGTCACCAAGACCTCTGTTGGTGTCATTGTCCACAAGAAGGTCGGTAACCGTTTCATGGAGAAGCGTGTCAACATCCGTATTGAACACATCAAGCACTCCAAGTGTCGTCAAGAATTCTTGGACCGTGTCAAGGCTAATGCCCAAAAGAAGAAGGAAGCCAAGGAAGCTGGTGGTAAGTTCATGCATGATGGTCATTGTTCCTCTAAATCTTTATTTTTTTTTTTTTTTAGTCTCTTTCAACTTGAAGAGAATTCCTGTTCAACCCCGTGAAGCTCGTCATGTTTCTACCAAGTTCAATGTTCCTCAAACCATTGCTCCTATTGCTTATGAAACTCTTTTGTAAGAGAAAGAGAGAGACATTGTTTATTACTGCAATAAAATCAGATTTACAAATATGAAAAAAAAGGGGGGAAGAAAAGTAAAGAGGGAGAGAATCAATGCAACACATACATTGATCTATTGTTTTATTTTTTTTTTTTATTTTTTTTTTTAATTTTCTAATAGCGACGTCTACGCTTGTATGAATCACGGCTACCACTGTCAGATCGACTATCAGAACGACGACGACGTCTTGGAGGAGTAGAACTACGTCTACGGCGACTATGATGAACAGGAGAACGACTACGAAGAGGCGTACGGCTACGACTTCTAAGAGGTGTACGATCACGTCTTCTACGGGCAGGTGAGCGGCTGTCATGTCTACGGGCAGGTGAGCGGCTGTCATGTCTACGGGCAGGTGAGCGACTATCATGTCTACGAGTAGATGAGCGACTAGCATCTCTTCTGCGACTATCACGACGACGAATAGGAGTGCGAGAACGACTACGAAGAGGTGAACGATCACGTCTTCTACGGACAGGGCTACGACTACGGCTAGAGGCAGAATCAGATCGACTATAGCTACTGGAGCGACTACGACTACGACTCGTGCTGCTGCTACTGCTGCTTCTACTACTACTTCTACTACTATGGCTGCTTACTGATGAACTATCACTATCTGAAGAACTACTATCAGATGAATCACTGCTACTATCATCCCGTCTTATCGACTGTTGAGGAGCCGTTCTTAACCATTCACGCAAATCTTCAGTAACAGCACCAAGACCAATACTAGTCCAATAATTGATAGCAAAACGAGTGTTTCGAGGATTGTCTTTAGGAAACATACCAGCTAGGCTTTCAGACATGTAAGGATCAGCCAAGCGTTCCTTGAGTGTCTTGAGACCCAAGAATTCATTGATTTCTTGAAACAAGATCTTGATAAAGATACGGGAAGCAGATGTTGTGTTCTCTTCAGTCAAGATGATGATTTCAAAAGTAGTCCAAGGAAGTGAGTCTGTATTGAAGAGATGGGCAAACAATTTGGCAATATTACGAAGACGGTTTGTTTCATAACGATGGATAGTCTCAAAGACTTCTCTAAAGCAACCAGTGAAATTATCTACCCACATACGGTCTGATTTACAGAAGCGTTCAGCCATTAAACCATAGTATTTAAGGTAAGTACGTTCTTGAGAACAACATTCGATAATCATATTACAGAGTTCAATCTAGGGTAATATTAGTGATATCCTTCAATTCGAGAGACTTACTTCATGTCCTTCAGGGATATTGATTCGCATTAATTTATGACAAGCTTCTTCAAAATTGACACTGGACATCACAGTCAAGTAGATCTTTCGACGCAATTCAATCACATCAGCATTTGTCTTGTCTAGCAATTCAAGTCTCTGTTCTTCTTCGTCTTCGCCTTCCTCTTCACTTTCCTCTTCACTGCCACTTTCATCGCCGCTTTCACTTTCTTCGTCAGAGCCTTCACCCAAGATTTCTGCTTTAATAGCATTGTATTTCTGTTCATTTTCATCATAGTTGGGATCATATTTAAAGATATTAGCCATTTCTTCAGCATCCAAATCATCATCATCCAAACTGATGTTATGTGTAATCTGATCTTCTTCTTCTACCAAATCAAGTTCTTGAATGACAGGTTGATTGTCTTTATATTTGTCTTTTCTGACTTGAAACAAGACTTCAATCATGTATTGAACACGCTTGTCAATTTCGCCTTCATGCAAGACAGCTCTGAATCGTTCATAGATGGCATTGTTGGCTTTAGGGCAAATTTGAGATAAAAGTGCGCCTACTTCACGCATGAAGCCTACAGCAATTTCGACTGAATCATCGGTAGGTCGTTCCAACAACAAGGCCAGAATTTGAAGGGCAAGTACCTTGTCTGCAATCAACTGATTGGTCAAATGAGCAATAAACATGGTGGTAGATAAACACATTGTCTAAATGATGTCAGATGGAGTCATACTCAATACACGCTTACCTTGTCATTACGTCGATAGGCTCTTCTGAACTGAAGCACAAGTCGAGACAATAGCAATGCACCTACAGCAGGTAACTTTGTGTTTACGACAGCAGTTACTGCTGCATACACAGGCGTGAAAGGCAAACTTGCTTGTTGTGCCTTCATCATACTGCGGCAAAACAAACCTCGACCACGTACGAGATTTTCACCAAACAGTTCAGGTATAATCATCTTGATGTTGGACGTATTCACTTTGTTGATGAGACCGTTGATAGACTTTTTGAGTGCTTCCCAAGTGATACGTTGATATTCTTCTGTACTGGAGTCTGTGATGTTTTGTTGCATTTGACGTAACCGATGAGGTGGAATATAGGCACCACCTGCTCGAGTGGTGGTGGAAAGTTTAAGCGCATCGACGCGTCCTCTCGTTGTCTCTACTTCACTACTCATGCTCTTTTTTTTTTGTATGTGTATATATATATATATATATATAAATAAAGGTCGAAAGAAAGACAGAGAGAGAGAAACAGAGAAACAGAAAAAAAAAAGGCGTTTTTGTAGTGTGGATACAGTCACAAGGAAGTTTATATGCTGAGTTTGAAGATGATAAATATACTTGAGGTTTCAAAAATGCATAAAAACAAGGTTATTACTTAAAACTATCTTAATAAAAGTTGTAGGTCTTTGTATTTCAAGTTGAACGATGTAAGAAACGTACCATTTTGACTAGCAAGTTATCAAGAAAAAGCATAAAAAGCACTTTTGCAGCTTTTTAGCCTTAGCATACTGTTTCTATAGAAGATTCTATATGAATCTAGTATCGTTATCAACCTTGGATTTTTGCGCTTTATCTCAATATTTGAGTAGGCTTCTATGTTTGTTCATCATTTCATATAACGCAATCAAAGTTCAAATATCGGTGTCTTAATTCTGGTTTTCGAGTAGAATACCCTTTGCCAAATTGTCAATAATAGCCATTTTCAACATGTCAGATGTTTTAAGCCCCCCAAAAAAAAAAGTATCAGTAATAGACTTAAATACATTGTATATTATTTGTAAGTATTCTATAGTTTCAAAGACTGTTTTTCTTAGCTTGGTAATAATAGGTACTACATGCATTAATCATAGACCAAATCAGGACGTTTCTTGGACAACGATTTGAATTGCTTTACTTTATCTTGATAACGTTTCTTTGCATTTTGGAACCAAATACTCACTTGTATAGGCATAAGGTTTGTTTGGAGAGTAGGTAATGCATCATTGTGTTTCAGAAACTAGTTCATATAGACATCAATTGTACCTGAATCCAAGTTGGTTCGAATTCTTTTTTTTTTTTTTTTGTTTTTGGTGTGGTTTAAAACTAGAAACTTGACTATCCTCCAATAGCTTGACATATTGATTTAAAAAATACAAAGAAGGTTAAGTAAGATGACAAGTGTCTTTGATAGCCTTGTTGTTCTCCAATAAAATATCATTCAGTTGAATGTCAAGAAAATCTGGTTATAGTCGAGGAAGGCAATAATACAATGCCAAACTCTTCCTCTTCCTCAATCAGATTTATTTTATGAATAGAACAAGCAAGATTTTTACCACTTGACACGTCAAAAAAAGTATCTCCATGGTTCATGGAAAGGTGTCTGTATTTTTTTCTCAATGTTTCCTATGGATCCTATTATGATTAAGAGACAAAGCCCATACAGACTTGAGAGAAATCCAAGTCAACAATATCCTTTGGATTTATGGTAGATCTGATAAAAGAAAGGTTGGGTGGTATCAATGGGCTAAAAGGCTGATAGTTATATTTCAGTATTTATTTACTATCATGTCTATCCATATCAGCATATGTAAAAAGAGAGAAAAGGGCTAATAGGCGCAGTTTATGACCTTGGATATAAATTAAGCATCCGAACCTTTATTTACGCACACACATATAAATTTTTCTCTTTTTCTTTTTTAAGACGTGTTTCTCTTGTTAGTATGTCTACAACAGATGAATACACGCACAATGTTGTTGTCCAAGAAGAGTTGGATCGAATGAAAGCAGTAGCATCTGAATATCGTGTAGGTGCTACTTGTGAATTTCGTACAATCATCAGCAACGCATGCAGAGACACTTATTTTGGACGTCGATCTGTATCTAACTTTATTGAAGTTGCATCTAAGGCTATACAGCAAGAAGAAGACTATTTCAAACAGTTTGAAATACCCGTCAAAGACCTCTACTTTAACTCCATCAAGACATGGGAGTCACAATGGGAAGTATTACGCGAACATCAAAACAAATCAACTGAAAAGGCCGCTAAATACAAGAAATTGACAGACAATCTGACTGGCATGGTCAATCAACTATTGGTAAATAACAGCACTTGGATATCGTTCTACTCACACAGAACTAATAGGAATCAAACACTATTACAGTAGGCGATTGTAAAGTCAATTTGACAGTTCAGTTATTGTTTGATTGTGGTATAATCAATAATGTCAAGATCTTTGAGCGTCGCCTTGTACGTTTAAATACAGCCATGCTCTATAAACAAGACAAGTATAATCTTGTCAGAGAAGTGGGTGAAGGCTATGCCAGTCTTTTCAACGAACTCACAAATGCCAGTATTGACAATGAACGAGACAGTAAAGGCAAACTTGAATCTACACCCATGGAACGTATTCCTCAGTTTCTCAAGACAATCACTTCTCATATGGGTGTATTTCATCTGGATCCTAATCGTGTGCTCGACATCATTTTGGACTTGTTTATTCGTCAATTGCGTGTCAATCACAAGTTTTGGATTGCACTCATCAAAGAATCAGAATGGGTCAAAAGTCTAGTCCATACTGACCTGAACGGTGAAGTCGTGAATAATCCCAGTCCCATCATGGCTCAATTGTTTGGCTTCAGATTCCATAGCTATCATGTAAGAAGCATTCCTTGTTTAGTTCTGATCTAATTGCCCATTGCTAGAATGAAGATGTTGAACCCACACCAAAGGACATCTACTTTGCTATTGCTATCTTGTTAAAGAACGAGCTTATTCTGTTGGGTGATATTCTGCCTTATCTTTACCCTTATGATGAGGGTTTATCAGATGAAAAAAAGGAATACATGGAAAAGATGAATAAGGAAATCACTACAAATTCAGGTGGTCAATTAGCTGTAAGTGTCTATGCGTTTGACGAGATTTGTTTACTCATTGTCTTCTGCAGATGTATGGTGCTTTAGGTGAAACAGAAGGCTCTACTGTCAGAGTCAAGAAAGCAAAACAAGAAGACGAAACACTAGCAGAAGAGGAAGTAATAACAAAAAAGAAATACGAACAAAATGATGTGGTTGAACTTGTCCGTGCTTTATTGTCCATTGGGGATTTGAAGCATGCTCAAATGATCTTGGCAGAATATGAAAAGCTTGTTGATCTGTATCCAGAACTCGCTTATGATATCTACCGTTTGTGCTCTATTGTACTTGAGCCTGCTTATGATACCTTTGTGCCTGAAGAAACCAAACAACTCTATGCTCACTTCAATGCATGTGCTGACCAGTCACAGATCAAGACTGCCTTATCTACGCAAGATGATCCTAACCCCAAGATTCCTGACCAAATCAAGCTGAAGCGTGTACTGGTATTTGATGCCTTATTGGACGATGCAAAGGACATTGTCAAGCGAGAACGCTATGTATTCTTCTACAAGAATACCAAGGATAACTTGGACCTCTGTACCACATCTGAACATTTGATGCAGCGCTTCCTTCCTTTGGCTCGTTTGGCTGGCTACAAGACGTATTTGGGTACAGACCTAGTTCAGAAAGTGATTTTGATCATTGGTGGTCTAGTGGAACGTGAAGCTGAATTTCCCGGTAGCAGAGTTCATTGTATTAACATCTTGCGTGAATTCTTGTTGCCTTCGATTGCTTTTAGTCAAGGCAATCCTGGCACCATGGCCAGTGTCTGGGAAATCCTTTGTCGATTTACTTTCCAAGAACGATATGCACTTTACGGTGAATGGCATGCTGATTTCTACAAAAAGACGATTGAGACCAAATTACTCAAGGTGCGTACCGAACGTTCTATTCGAGAAGTGATGCGTTGTGTCAACAAGAACAATGTGCGTCCGAGTGGCCGAGACTTGGGCAAACTGGCCCACTCAAATCCTACTTTAGTCTTTCATCATATGTTGGACCAAGTACAACAGTTTGAGAATTTAGCGCCCTTGATGGCTGAAGCATGCCGTTACTATGGTGACTTTGCATACGATGTTCTTGGCTTTGTCTTGACCGAAAAATGGACTGGATCTCAAGGACCTGGAAGAACACTCAAGTCCAAAGAAAAAGATGATGGTTTTGCTCATCTATGGTTCCGTTCACTTGCTATCTTTACAGGCATGTTGTTCAAGAAACAGGATATGGAAGCGACACCTTTACTCAGATACTTGGCGTGTCGTTTGCGTTATGACGATGCTGTGCCTGATTTGCATCTTTTGAACGAATTTGTCACCAAGATGGGTGGCGTTGAAATTTTGGCTAGTGCTTTGACAGATGATCAAATTGCTGCTGCAAGCTGTTCAGAAACAATTAAGAGTGAAGCCTTTTTACCTGTATCTCCAGACAACCGTCGTGCTTCTCGCCGTGTGTTGAGCAGATTGAAGGAATCTTTACGGAAGAACAATATTGGCTTTGAAATCCTTGTGTTGTTGTATCGACTGGATGAAGTATGTTCTTCTGAAGCTGGTGTGCCTGCTGCTGTACGATGCCATAAGTTGGATCATGTGCATCAAAGTCAAATTCAATACTTTGAGCTTATTACGTCTTTGTTTGAAGGTGAAGAGTACGATGCACTTGTGCCAGATGCAACTGTGCTTGTGAATGATTATCGTTTGCCTCTTGACATCACCATGAACTTTACTCGACCCAGGACACAATTCGCCATTAAGAACAATATCAATGAACCTATTGTAGAAGGTGAAATCTGGGCCCCATTCAAAGCTCTTAGCGAGAGTGTCTCTGGTTGTTTACCTGATCCTCCTCTCAACACTATCTTTTCTTCTGAATTCTTTGTGATCTTTTGGCAATTGACACTGTATGATATCTATTGTCCTGAAGAACCTTATGAAGCAGCCATCAAGCGTGAAGCCGAAGTCATTCGTAAATGTCAAGATACACGTAGTCAATTTTACTTGAACAATCGTCCTTCTGTGGTTTTAAAAGCACAACGTCAAGCACAGTCCCGTTTGGATCAATTAAAAGAAGATCTGACGAAACACAAGGCTCATGTAGAAAAAATCATGGCTGTCTTGAAAGAATCAAAGAACCGTTGGTTCCCCAGCTTAAATCAACGTCAAGCGCAGATTTCAAGTGTTATGCAATACTGTTTGTTGCCTCGTAGTCGACAATCTGAAGTAGATGCTGCATTTTGTTATGAATTCAGCATGTTGATGCATCGTATCAACACACCCAACTTTTCAAGCTTAACCTTGTTTGACAAGATGCTTTCGGACAACTTGCCAGCAAGCTTTTTGGCCTTTTCAGAATATGAAACAACCGTTTACTCTCGATTTATTTTCAAGGCACTTTCAAAAATGCAGAAATGGCATGCAGATGAAAAACTGTTTGTCAAAGAAGCACACGGTGATAACTTGATTGGCTTTCAAAAGAACTGGAATTCCACACCTACACCTATTGCCAAAGAAGATTTGTTAAGCTTTACAGATTTCCAGCGTGTTTTGCATAAATGGCATTTCAAGTCCGACTTGGTGATTGAACAAGCACTTAAATCAGGTGAAGTTGTAGTCATGAAGAACGCATTTATGGTATTGCGTCAATTTGCTCCTTGTTTTCCTGCTGTAGCAGATCATGGCAACAGTATTTTACAGATTGTTAAAAAGTTGACAGAAAAAGATGAACGTGGTAACATTAAGGTGTTGGCAAGAAGTTACATGGGCTTAATTGCTAAATACAAGACTAAATGGATAACAAAAGAAGCCTTTTTGGGTATCAAGCAACCTTCTCCTCCTGTTGAAATCAAGATAGCTCCTCCTAGTAACAGCAGTGGCACTAAAGATGTGCCTTCTTCATCCACCAACAAAGACAAGGAGAAACCATCTTCAACATCTGATAATGACAACAGCAGTAGCAGAAGACGAGATGATAATCCTGAAACAAAATCTTTACAACCTGCTAATCTAAATAGTAGCAGTAGTAGACGTAATGAAGACACGACTCGCTCAAAAAGCACACAAAGACAACCTTCACCACCAAAATCACCACCTTCAGACAGAAAACGTGCACGCGATCCAGAACCCCCTATAAACCGAACCGAAAAGGCATTGCGTATGGAAGAATCTAGTAGCCGCCACCATCGTTCAAGTTCAAGAAGAGAGTCA
The DNA here is from genome assembly GCF_025201335.1 of Gilbertella persicaria. Lineage (NCBI taxonomy): Eukaryota > Fungi > Mucoromycota > Mucoromycetes > Mucorales > Choanephoraceae > Gilbertella > Gilbertella persicaria. Next base: position 94,141 of record NW_026252035.1, read on the forward strand.
CCTCGTGAGAGCACAAGCAGTAGTCGAATCAGTACCCCAGTTCGTAATGAATTGCCACCTCGAAGTAGTCGAGATCCTACTCGACCTAGTCGTGAAGCTATATCACCTACTTCTCGTAGCAATGATGATCGATCCAGTCGTTCAGTAAGAAATAACGAGAGCAGCACTCGAGTTGTATCTTCTTCTTCTGCAGCCGCTGCTACGACTGCACCTAGTGCAAAACGTCCCATTGATTCAGACAGCAGAGATCGTGTTCGTGAAGAAAGACCTGAGAAACGACGAGATTTGCGTGATGAGAATCGTAATGTAAGAGACCCTGCACCTGTTATCACAACTTCAAGGTCACGAATTGATGATGGAAGAAGAGATGATAGAATTCGAGACAGTAGACGTGCTGATGACAGAAGAGCAGATGATAGAAGAGTAGATGATCGACGAGTAGACGATAGAAGAAGAGACAGAGATAGAGATCATCGCCATAGAAGAAGATAATACAACAAACTTTTTTTATCCAAAAATAAAAAAAGGATGAATCGTTTTCATTCAATGAATCATGCGAGATTATCAAGCTTTGTGATATGGAAAATAACCTTTGAACTCTCAGAATGTTGTTCCTTCGTTCTGACTTCTGTTTGCTGTTATGCTTGTTTAAAACCATTACTATTTCAGATGCTCTACAAGACTTTGGCCTACTTTAACGGATAAGAAGAGTAGATATGTTGAATCTATGTGTATGGACACAATATTTTCAAATCGTTTCTCTTTTATGCCAGGCTAGCAATGGCTATAGGTACAGGGCTGAATGGCATAGTACAAGTGACACCTGCTGTTGAGATGCAAAAGTAAACTAAGCTTATCAAGTGCATAGAATGGATTTTATGTTGATCTACTCTTGTGTTTCATGGAATGTTTCTGGCTATTACTTGCAACTAATATTTAACTAACGCTTTAAGCTCACATCATCTTCTAAATTATTCACTTTGCCAGATGCAAGCAAAACAAGTCTAATACCTTGCAACAATATGAAGAAAGATACAATACATTAAAAAAGAAATTCCTAAGTTTCAAACAAAAGAGGTAATGAAGAGAGTGGGATTTGAACCCACGCCTCCGAAGAGATCACGACCTTAACGTGACGCCTTAGACCAACTCGGCCATCTCTCCATATTATTTTGTCATGTGTGCATGTTTGTTTTGGTTCGCTTCTTCGTTCTCTTTCGCGGTTTTTCTGGTGATTCTATTATGTTAACAAATCTTCAAATTGGAATGGTGCATGTCTCTGATGTTCCTTAAAGTACATACAAAGTTTGGTGTGATTTGGTCTAGGTCTGATGGTACAATGGTGTTCCAAAGATTTCAGCCAATGGTTCTGTCTTCTGTCAGACCCAATCAGATTCGAGTCAAAACTACTGATCGGTGTGTCAATTGTTGGGTCTGGGTCTCAATTGTTGTACTTTTTTTTGGTTCCTTATTTGTCCTACTTCTTCCGTATTTTGTTTCATGATATTTTGCTGTGATTTAATTGTGTATTTTATTTTGTTTTATTTTGTTTATTGTATTTGACAGTTCATCTCAGTTTGAATCTGTTGAATTTTATAATTTAATTGTATTAATTGTTCTCCTGTTTGACATTTCAAACGTAATTGCTTTTTGGGCAAGTTTGATCTGTTCTAGATTAATGACAAGCAATTGTCTTTGTAGAAATTTATTCTAAAGAAAGTATAAAAGCTTAAAGAACTTTAGAAGGAATAAAAAATATCAAGAAATTAATCTTAAAAATCGAATTTTTTTTATAAATTTTATTTTACATATATCTTCATTGTCTTTTGAAGGAACTGTGCCTAAGGTTATAATCTCTCTATTTGTGTCTATCTCTCTATAATTACAATAGTCTTTACAGTCTTCTGTTGTTAATTATTGGTTTATCTCTTTTATTTGTTGGTCTCGTCGTTCAAGGTAAACACAAAGGGAAAAAGAGGGAGTTGTCAAGTGGTCCGGCCTACCAGATCATATATGTGTTCTAACATGTATTATTACTCAAGTTATATTATGTCTATTAAAGAAGCAAACTCAAGTACTAAACGTGGTGCTGGTATGAGGTTCATGAATGAGCCTAGAGAGTTCTCTGGTGAAGGTGATGGTAATTCTGCTTTGGTTTGGGTCAATCGTATGCAAAGGTTGAAGGTCTCAGGAGGTTTGAGTGATGAAGAAATGTTGTTCGTCGCTAGTGACAAGCTTGTTGGTAAAGCAGAGACTTGGTTCAACGTGGTTGGTGCAAATACAGTTACCTGGGATGCCTTCGTGAGCGCTTTTAAGAAGCAATATTTATATGATCAAGAGGATAAGTTTTGGAGTCAAGTACAAGGTCTTAGACAAGGTGCTGAATACCCCTCAGTGGATGATGTTGCACTCAAGATGCAAGAGTTGTTCATGCTTTTAGACAACAAATCGCAGAGTTTGCAAGTGCGTACGTTTCTTAACGCTATCAAACCCAACATTGCTTTTGAGGTGGAAAAAGAAGGTGCACCGGTGACTTTTGAAGAGGCGAAAGTAAAGGCTATGCAGATTGAGCGTAGTTTGGTCAAGTACGCAAGTACTATTGGTTTTGAGCCCGTTGAGACTGTAGTCCCTAAGTTTCCTGTGTCTGCTCCTTCGGTTGCAAGTGGTTCTGTATCGGATGCTGCTTCTATGTCCAGTATGTTCTCTTTGGTGGACAAGTTAGAAAGGTTGAGCATTAATTTGGTAAACTTAACTAACAGTGTGGCTCAAAATGGTACTCGTGGTAATACTGGTGGTGTCGCTTCTGTTCGTCGTAATTTGGTCTGCTTTTACTGCAATAAAGAAGGACATAAGAAGCCTGAGTGTCCGGAGTTCTTGCAAAAGAACAATTTTGGGTCTGGGGTTGCAAGTGGTAGTAATGCTATACCCATTGGTAATGGGTCTTCAAACTTTTCTGGTGAAAGCCAGGGAAAAGAGAAGGAGTACCGATCTTAAAGGAGGTGATTGGTACTCGTAGTAATGGTGAAAATCCTCTAAAGAAAAATGACAAGTCGGTGAACTTGGTTGATACCCTGAATGACAACAGTGTTAACGAGATTTACGGTGTGAAGAGACCTGTGTCTGCTGTGCCAGTTGATACGCCGAATAAGCGGGGTAATAAGGGAAAAGCGGTGGATCAAGGTGATGTAGTCATGACTATGCCGGTTCCAGTTGGTAATGGTGCTTTTGTTCCTGCGGTTGATGGTATTGCTGCTCCTGTTAGGGGTGAAAATGTTTTTCCTCCGGTTGTTGGTGTTGCTGGTCCTGTGGTCAAGTCTAGGAAAAAGCGGTCAAAGCCTCGTAGGTTACCCGTCAAGACTAATACCTTGAATGTTTGGGACACTTTGAGGAGTTTAGATGCTGGTCTTTCAATGCTGGATTGGTTAGCTATCGACCAAAGTGCTGCTAGGGATGTTGGTGACGGTCTGAAAGACTTGAGGCTGCAACGACCAAAGAGGGCAAAGAGGCATTTAGCTGCTGCGGTAGAAAGAATGAAT